>NW_015204710.1:0-5442 GCF_001447785.1 Gekko japonicus | reverse complement strand
ATCCAATCTCTTCTTCTCTTCTTCATTCATCTTCTGGCTGATATCCAAGAACCTTAGGGGCAGTCCTGGCCAGTGTGAGTCCTGGTCTTTTGCCATTAGAATCTTTTTGTCCCATGGATGGCATTTCATGCTCTCTCTCTCACTCCCCCCCCCTCCATAGCACAAAACCAGAGGAGCCAACCGCGATTCCTATCAAAATCAATATCTGCTAAAACAATCTGTGGAACAGCGAATGAAAATGCCACTTGCCCAACGACACTCACACCTAATTGAGTTTACCACTGTGATTACAGCCCGTAGACCAGGGGCAAGGATCAGACTTCCAATCTGGGCTGCTGTTGTCTTAAAAGTTAAACCTTCTTGAAAACTCTGTTTAAAAACATATTATCCTCTTGTTCCAAAACTTGCATTCTGGTGCACAAATGTTAGAAATTTGAAGCAGGGCTCCGATGGTGGCCTAGAGCAGCCTAATGGACTGGCACCTCCCTGGAGAACAGATGTTACAACTCAGCTTCAGAAATTAGTGCCAATATTCCCTCTAAACTGTGGAGTCTTGAGAGCAAAAACTGTACTTTGTGAGCTACTGGCATTAAAATTGTGAGCAAGCCATTTGGCTACTGCATCAATTAGTTTGCTTTGGAGCCATCCGCCCCGAGCGAAGACAAAAATGTGTGAGCCAGAGGCTAAAAAACTGTGAGCTAGCTCACAATCACTCAGCTTAGAGGAAACACTGGTGCTGACCATTGTTGAGCAACTAGCCAGGCACTCCTTCACCTTTCCGCAGCTGTCAAGTGTTCTTTACTTCTCCTACGCTCAGCTGGTTCGGGGGATGCAGGCGGTGAGTGGCACTCCCACCTTTGTCCCATTTTGTCTCCTGCCAGAATGAGCAACCCTCATCACCTGACTCGTCTTTTGCTGGCTTTGCCTCTAAATCCAGCTGCTCAGGCAGGCATTCTACCGGTGCAGGGTCTGACTCTTCCATTTCCTCATCCCTGGAAGAGGAGGCAACCAGCTGACTCACAACAAGAGGCGTCACACAACTTCTGGTTTTCCCAGGAAGTGGTCACACTGTCACCGGTGATGCCCCCACATGTCCCCACACACCCTGAACTCCCACTCACAACCTTCATCTAGCCTCTGACAGCCCACCCCAATTGATACGCACGTACAATTGGGAGATATATTATAGTTAGGATTGCCAACGGGACTGGAGAAAAACATCCTGATGTTGCTGATTTATGTCCAAACTGTCCAAGCTTGAGTCTGAAGACACCTGGGGTGGGAGCTTGCCACCATTAATATCAATGACCCTTAGTTTACCTACTATAGCAGACAAATTTCTGCCACCATCTCCTGACCCCCACCGCTACTCGAATGAGCACCGTCAAGGGAAAATAGGCTGTGGACATCACTGATGCATTGATGTCACTTCCAGCTAAGGCCAGGAAGCAAAGTCACCAGTGCTCTAGGATTCTACAGATCTCTATGGTTTTACCATGCCCTGACCTGGATAGCCCCACCTACCCTGATCTCATCAGGTCTTGGAAGCTAAGAAGGGTCGATCCCGGCTAATATCGGGATGAGACGCCACCAAGGAAGTCCAGGGTTGCTACGCAGAGGCAAGCAACAGCAAACTACCTCTGGACATCTCTTGCCTTGAAAACCCTATGGGGTTGCCATACGTCGGCTGTGACTTGGTGACAAAAATAAAATGGTTTTACCATAGAGGTCAGTGAAATCCTAGAGCATCGCCGACATCATTTCCAGTTTTTAGCCAAAAGCGACATTGACACATAGAGGACATCTTTTCCCCACGTGTAAATCCTAGAGCATCGCCGACATCATTTCCCGTTTTTAGCCAAAAGCGACATTGACACCTAGAGGACATCTTTTCCCCACATGCCAGTTTGGTGTAGCGGTTAAGAGCGCCGACTGAAATCTGGGAGACCCAGGTTTGATTCCCCACTCCTCCACCTGCAGCTGCTGGTGTGACCTTAGATCAGTCACAAGTTCTCTCGGAGCTGTTCTCTCCAAGAGTAGTCCTCGAGAGAGCTCTCTCAGCCCCGCCTACCTCACAGGGTGTCTGTTGTGGGGAGGGGAAGGGAAAGGAGATTGTGAGCCGCTTTGAGACTCCAAGTGGAGGGCAAGGTATAAATCCAATCTCTTCCTCTTTTTCCTCCTCTTCCTCCACTTCCTCCTCCTCCTTCACTTCCTTCACTTCCTCCTTCTCCTCTTCCTCCTCTTCCTCCTCTTCCTCCTCCTCCTCTTCTTCTTCTGACATTCCTGAGTCTCCCAGAGCTTCCTCCTGCCTTCTTTCCGGGCAACTCCTGCAAACCTGTGTGGGAGGGGCTGAGAGTCGAGCACACGGGCACACAGACATCTGGAATATTATCATCGTTATTATAACACATTTTAAAATATTGTCAAACGCGTCTTATGTGTTTATTTATAGCCTGGCGAGGCTGCTCTTCGCCCATCTGGTACTCCAACGTTCATAAAACAAAAAGACACCCTATTAGCACAAACGACATTAAAAAGGTAGGACGCCTTCCAAGCCGTACTCTTGCCCGCACGATGCGCTCCAATCGAACTTTGAAACGTGCTTGCTACCAAGGATCCGTTGCGCCTTAAGGCCAGCGATGTTTCAAGACACAATGATGGCAAGAAAGCTTGTCTGCAAGCTCCTACAATGAAATGCCCGTAAATATTCATCCGCCAAGGTTCTATGAGTCTAAGGAAGCCTATCCCTTCGCCCCCGGTTCTTGATTCCACAGAACCACTGTTCCCCTGGACACTGGAATATGGACTCTAATCTGGGAGAACCGGGTTTAGTTCCCCACTCCTCCACTTGCACCTGGCTGGATGACCTTGGGCAAGCCATAGTTCTGGCACAGCTGTTCTTGAAAAAGAGCAGTTTCTGTCAGAGCTCTCTCAGCCCCACCTACCTCACACGGTGTCTGCTGTGGGGAGGGGAAGGGAAAGGAGTTTGTAAGCCCCTCTGAGACTCCTTTGGGTAGTGAAGGGCGGGGTATAAATCCAATCTCTTCTTCTTCTTTTACCTCACAGGGTGTCTGTTGTGGGGAGGGGAAGGGAAAGGAGAGCACTCCCAAACTCCTGACCCTCGGCACTAGCACCAATTGTGGCCAATCGAAGGTCGGTAGTGGGATCCCTACCCCCGAGCCGCTCTGACTCAGGCACAGGACCTCTGTCTTCATTGGATTCATTTTCAATCGGCTCAGTCTAAGCCAGCCCGCCACGTCCTGAAGCGCCCGCTCCAGGTCATCTGGGGTAGAGTCGGACTGACCGCCCAGCAACAGATACAGCTGGGTGTCATCTGCATAGTGATGGCACCCTAGCCTGTGCCTCCGGGCAAACTTGGCAATAGGGTGCATGTAGATGTTAAATATTTATTTTTTTATTTATTTAGGCATTTTTACCCCGCCTTCCTCGCGAGCGGGCTCAGGGCAGCTTACAAGGGAGCCTCCAATAACATTGGAGATAACACTGCCCCTTGAGGAACCCCGCACATCAGCGGGTACCTCTTGGACGTCTGTTCCCCTACCGCCACCCTCTGTCCCCAACCTTGGAGAAAGGAGATGAGCCATTGGAAGGCAAGCCCCTGAATCCCAGAGTCAGCAAGGCGGTGGATCAGCAACTGATGATCGAACGCATCGAACGCTGCCAACAGGTCCAACAACAGCAGTACCGCTGTGCCGCTTCGATCCAGATGCCTCCGGAGGTCATCCGTGAGGGCGACCAGTGCTGTCTCCGTCCCATGGCCTGGCCAGAAGCTGGGCTGAAAAAGGTCTAGCATGGAAGAGTCATCCATAAAGCTCTGCAACTGAATCGCTGCTGCTCTCTCCAGTAAGTTGCCCAAATAGGGCAAATAGGAAACCGGCCGATAGTTGGCCAATTCGGCCGGGTCCAAGGATGGTTTTTTCAAGAGAGGGCAGACCATTGCTTCCTTGAATGCCCCTGGGTAGATATGGAATAAGGAGGGGAAATGTGACTATGTTAGCCAAATAGCCTTATTTTATAAATAAGTGTGGGGAATTATCAGGGCTTCTTTTGTGGAAAAAGCCCAGCAGGAACTAATTAGCATAATAGGCCACACCCAACAGCAGAAACACATTAGCATATTAGGCCACACCCCTGATAGTGCAGCTCATTATCATAATAGGCCACACCCCATGCCTTCCTTTGGCTTGCCCGGGCAAGCCCCCCCTTGAAGGGAAGGCAGTTTAAACTGCCATCCCTTGGCTTGCTCGGGCACCCCATGGCTGTAAGGAGCCCAGGCAAGCCGGCCCTTGGAGGGGAGGCAGTTTAAACTGCCTTCCCTTGGTTTTTTGTGTGTAGTGGGTGTGGCTAACTCGGAAGCCAGCCGGAACTCCGTTCCTGTGTGTTTCTGCCCAAAAATAGCCCTGGGAATTATGATTATTAAATGGCGAAAGGCATTAATTGTGGGACCATAACCTTTGTATACCAGAGTCTGAGTTCCCAGTACCCAGGAAAAGACACTGAGGCTAGATTACTAAAGCAGTGATTTCTTTACTGAAGGATTCTCAAACATACAAACATGAAATCAAGCCCACACAGAGACCATACAGAACTGAGAATTCAGATAGGAAAAGTACAGAGACGTTTGCATTAGCAGGAAGTATCGTCGGCGGGGTGATACTTTACCCGTCCGGCGAGACGAGTCGTTTCTGCTGTGAAAGGGGGATAAAATAAGGGAAGGGGGGCCATGAGTTGACCAGCAACACACGTGGAGAAGTTCCAAACTGTGCAAGGAATGGAACCAGCAAGATAGGGTGGGATCAGGCCTGTAGCCAGCTTTTTTTTAAAATCAGGGGCCTTTAAATTTCTTAGGGGGCACTGGCTAATCAAAGGAATACCTGGCTCCTTCCCTGCACCTGCCACCGCTTGGGAGCCCTGGGCTGGATGGGAAGTTGTGAGGCCTTGCGAGTAAGTCAGGGGGCCTAGCCCCGAGATGCCCCACTGTAGCTACGGGCCTGGGTGGGATTAGGAGAGGTAAATCAAGACAGGTAAAAGCAAGAGAGCAAGCAATGGCACAAAGCCCTTCTTTTATACCCGAAAATGTGACCTGAGGCATGGCTGCTTGGGTCACCGGGTCCCCAGGAGATATTAAGAAAACTTAAGACTATGAATGGGGCAAAAAAGGAATTAATGGCTGGGCAATTGGAGGTAATGGCTTGGCTAGGAGTGACACCTCTTAGGAGAAGGTGGTGGACAAAGGAAAGAAGGAAGAGAACCAATCAGGTTGCAGGACTTGAACTTTGGATTAATGACCAGATGTTTGACAGCTGCGCTATCTGGATGGGCGGCAGGAAGACCTGATGACTCGCTATTGTTGTCCTCGGACACATCCTTTTCTCTTAGGCTGGAGAGGAACGCATGTTTCTTCTGGTGATGTTAATACAT
>NW_015204709.1:0-3938 GCF_001447785.1 Gekko japonicus | reverse complement strand
AAAAAAAAAGCCCAAACAATGTCATACTGATTCTTATTTATAGCAAGTGGGATGAAGCTATGCAGTGAGGTCTAGCCATAAATATTCTTGTAGTTGTTGTTTGGTTAACAAAGCCCAGACTCTTTGGTCCGAGGAGTTAAATGTTCCCCAGATAACAGAGAAGGCAATCATGCCTTCCACAAAGACCTTAAGGACCCTCAGCCTCATTTCATGCTCAAACTTATGGCAGCCCGACTCATTAAACTTGAGGGAACCTAATTTATTATCAACCAAGAATCAGCCAGCAAAAGTTCACTAAATGGTCAGCTTATTAGAGTGACTTCACAAGTCATAGCAAGTGTCACAACCTGGTATGTTGATCCACAGGGGTCATTTCGTAGAAAAAGAGGTGTAGGAGCTTATTAGCATAACTCATTAGCATAACTTTTTTGCATATGCCACACCCCCTGACATCACTGGAAGTGTGTCAGAAACAGGCCTGTAGCTACAGTGGGGCATTTCGGGGCCTGGCCCCCTGACTTCCTGCAAAGGCCCCCCAACTTCCATACTGACTGCAGAGTCACCCTTGAAACCAGCATGCAGTCTGGACACTGCCATAAAATCCAACAATCCTTCAAAATGAAAGTGGCATGCAATGTAGAGGGGAATTTCTGTTCCAGTGTGGGTTTGGTAAAACAGCGGAGCAAATGCTAGACGCAGAATGAGCCTTAGACCAGATGACTTTTCACTCACTTGAGGCACTATACAAGGGCCCATGCTGTATCTAGCATGTGCTCTGCTGTTTTACCAAACCCACACTGGAACAGAAATTCCCCTCTACATTGCATGCCACTTTCACTTTCTTTGATTGTCAGATAGCCTACACACTGCATGCCGGTTTCACTTCCTTTGATCTATCAGTTTTATGGTACTGTCTGCATAGATTTATGGCTGGTTTATGGCCATTCAGGGGTGATTCTGCCCTCAGTACAGCGTAGGCCCAGGGTATTTGAATGTGGTTTTGAGCCGCATCCTTTTCTGTTCCAGTGCTATTTCTGTGTGGCATTAAGCCTGTTTGATCAGGGTGTATATATTGAATGATAAATTTGTTCAAATGGTTGGCTAGTATGGTTGTAAAAAAAATTGGCATGTTGATTGAGCAGAGAGATTGATCTATATGATTCTGGATTAGTAGCATCTCTGCCTTTGGGGGGGGGGGATTACAATTATATTTTCTTCAGACCGTGTATGAGGAATCACCCCCTGGTTTAACACTTGGTTACATGTATTAGTGATTGGGTCTGCTAGGAAATGTAGGAATTTTTTGTAGAATTCAGCTATAAACCCGCCTCTGAGGGAAGATTATTATTTTTTAGCTTTTTAATAATATCAGTAACTTCCTATTTAGAGATAGGTTGTTCCATGGGATCTCTATGTTCCACTGCTATTTTTTTCCATAGGGTTGGTTAAGATTAGATGTTCGTTAAGAAGATTCTCTTGTGGTTCTTCTGACTTATAAAGTTTTTTAAAATAATTAACAAAAGAGTTCAGTATGTCTTTTGAGTTTGAAGTGAGATTGCCCTGTTGGTTTTAAAGTGAATTACCGGTAATTAATCCTATTGTTGATTTTTTGCGGACTTTCCATGCCAATAAGCACAGGGTTTTAGGATTTTTATTCCAATATATTTGCTTTAGGTATAACATTTAAAAAAAACAACCCAGATGTCTCTAATCTTTCTATTTTTTTCCTTTCAGTTAGCAATTTTTGTATATATTTGCACTGCAGACTTTTTTGTGTTTCCGTTTCTTCACAGATTTCATTGCCACTGAGAATGCAAGTGTATTTGCAGTGGCAACACATCATCCACATCACACTTTTCCACCAAGCTTTCATTGTCTCAGCCCCCTATGGCCACTATTCCCCCACTACCACCACTAGAAGGCTTTGGGGAACTTTTTCAAAACTTGGTACTTGGTAGTTATAACTTCATCACTATCTAGTAGTTCCTATGGGTCCCCAGATAACTTTTTTTAAAGATACGTTTCTTGTTCTTTTTGTTGCTGAGACATACAGAGTACGCCTTTCCCCTTATACCTTCACAATGAAAAACGCCCTACGGCCCCAGTCACACAGAGAATTAGGTATGCGGAGGGGATGGATTAAGGGCGGATCAAACCGGCGCGAACAGATGCCAACATCTGGCAAGCATCACGCACCCACCCCTAACCCATTGCATCCGGCCGAAAATGCTGATTGACAAGGTACTAGGGAAAATGGAGTACCTACCGGAAGATCCGCAGCAACGGCGGGCGTGGGATCGCGGACGCGTTGGCAGCCTGTAGCATCCTGCAGCCGTCCGTGACCCGTGCATGCGCATTAACACGGGACCGCCATGTTGCCTCGCTGGGACTATGCCTTTGCCTCCCCAGTGTGATTGGGTGCCAACGGAGGGAGAACGGAGCCGCAGGGGAGTGTAAGATTGCGCTCCCATGCTTCTTTTAGCTCCGCCTCTAAAATACCTCCCTTCCAGTGTGGATTTTCCCGCTCATGTGACCGGGGCCTACATAGACTTGGATGGGTAGCCGTGTTAGTCTGCCTGTAGCAATAGAAAAGAGTCCAATAGCACCGTAAAGACTAACAAAATTTGTGGTAGGGTATGAGCTTTCGTGAGTCACTGCTCACTTCTTCAGTTATCTACTGAAGATAGCTACTGAACTGTTACTCTTTTCAGATAGCTACTGGACTCTTACTCTTTTCTACTACATTGGCTTGCTTTTTGAAAAAATGAATGAATGAATGCTGGGAATTCAAAGGAACTACTAGATAAATTTGTTGTCGAAGGCTAATTTGTTATTGCAATATAGATTGTCATTGCAATAAATAGATAAAGTTGTTATTGCAATAAAACAAGTACTGATTTGTTTTTTTTTTCTTTTTGAAAGCCCTAAAAAAGCCCCCAGAGGTATGGGAGAAATGGTGACCGCAGGAAGTATGGCTACAAAAATGGCACTGATGTGGGTGAGATCGTCTCAAAGAAATGTTTTCCTACCTACACAGTGTGCAAAGCCACTTTGAATGTACTCTTTCCAAAAAGATTGTACCAAACTAGGCTTGGCAAAGACCATATCAAGGCAGAGGAAGTTATTAAGGGGTGATAGCATGAGTAGGCTCCACATACGCCATGCTCTGGCTTGGATGCCAAATTGGAGCATGACCTCCACGTGGAAGCAGCCAATATCTCCAGTAGAAGTGGAGTTATAAAGTCTTTTATTTAGCACTATTTAAAACAGTGGTCTTTCTTTAATTGTGATTCGGAATGTTCACATTCACCTAGAAAATTCATACTACCAAAGTGTCAAATGAAAACTGGAGCTATCGCAGTTGTCGGTCAACCTCACCCTCATTAATGCACACAAAACAATCTAGTTTCGTTTGCTAAATACTGCAAAGTATGTTTTTATGCACTACTTTTAAAATATACTAGAAATTTTACGTAGCTAAGTCCTGGATGCAGCCAGCTTTTTAAACTCAGTCTCACCTAATATCCCTCCTTACTACATAATCGGTGCAGGCCCCACGACGTCCAGCACAGTGTTCCCTCTAAGCTGAGTTAGTGTGAGCTAGTTCACAGTTTTTGAGCCTCTGGCTCACACATTTTTGTCTTGGCTCAGGAAGGAGGGCTCCAGTCCAAACTAGTTTATCCAGCAGCCAAATTTCTTGCTCACAACTTTAATGCCAGTAGCTCACAAAATAGAATTTTTGCTCACAAGACCCCACAGCTTAGAGGGAACATTGGTCCAGCACATGGTTTTTGGCAGTCAAAGGGGACCCCCCCTCCTCTCCAGTGAAAAAGCTGGTTGGATCCAAGCCTGTATCTTCTTATACTTAAACACTCTTTTAGTCATCCTGTTTAAACATCCTGTTTAAATCCTCCTGTCAACCTAGCAGTTCGAAAGCA
>NW_015204708.1:0-3994 GCF_001447785.1 Gekko japonicus | reverse complement strand
CAAGGAAGTCCAAGGTCGCTATGCAGAGAAAGACAATGGCAAACCTCTTCTGAATGCCTCCAACCTTGAAAGCTCTGCAGGATGACCATAACTAATCTGCAACTTGATGGAACCTTCTACCACCAGCTTTTAAGGTGTCTGTTTTTTGAGCCTTACAACTTCTGGTGTGGGCAAGGGTACCGTTTTGGAGGATGGGCTGAAATTCTCTGCTACCAAGGCATTTTGGAGGATGGGTTGAAATTCTCTGCTACGAAGGAAATCCAAGGTCGCTATGCAGAAACAGGCAATGGCAAGCCTTTTCTGAATGCCTCCAACCTTGAAAGCTCTGCGGGATGACCATAACTAATCTGCAGCTTGATGGCACCTTCTACCACCAGCTTTTAAGGTGTCTGTTTTTTTTAGCCTTGCAATTTCTGATGTGGGCAAGGGTACTGTTTTGGAGGATGGGTTGAAATTCTCTGCTACCAAGGGATTGCTGTGCATTGATCAGAGGGCACATACCTGTGGGATCTTCTAGTTTGTTAACATGTTGGCTGTCTGAACTGAGTTTTGGGAGAAGAGAGCACCTATGACTGCCAATATCTCCTTCTTGCTGCAGCAGTTATAATTGGTGGGATTTCCCCTGGGACACTTTCAAGAATTCCAAAGTGTTGTAGCTGGTTTGTATTGCATTGAAGTTATTGTCAAAGCTCAAAATCTCAAGGAGGTGTTGGGAAAGAGGTGGTTATTCTGATTGATCTCTTTGATCGCAAAATTAAAGGCCTAATAGTGCTGGAGGTTTTGAGGAATTAACCTGTAATGAGGTTTTCAGGTGTACCAGGGGGCAATATAATTTATTGTTCCCATCCAGTTCTACCTACAAGCATTGCAATGGATTCAGCAATTTAAACTCTTACTTGTAAATGACAGCCCAAAATCCAGGTGCTTCTGCTTTTGGAACTACTGAAGAGCAGTCATGGGGAGAATGCAACCGTTTTGAGTTTTACCTCTCCCATCTAAAGAAAGAAAGAAAGCAGATGGTTCATACTCATTTTTGCTCGGAAGATGAGGGTTATTGTGTTATGATAGGAATTCAAAATGGAGTTTTAAGAGTTCAAATAAAAGTTCAATAACTTTCCTCCGTAACAGAGATTACATCATTTGTCTTTTGAGTTGTCAAATGGACAATTCTTTTTCTCCCGTTCCGACTGGCAACTCACAGTTTTAGACGAAAATCTTCTTTTAAACGCTCATCCGCTTAATCACACGGTGACGACCGGCGGCTCCGCTAGTCCCTGTGCGGGGCACTGCCGTGGCTAGGGCCATTGGGGCATGGGGCGAGCCTCAATTTCTGACCATTCGGCCGGGAAAGAGGCACATCCCCTGTGCGCCCCGGAGAAAGTTCTCTTTTTCAAGGACAGCTCTTATCAGAACTATGGCTTGCCCAAGGTCATCCAGCAGTTGTGAGTGGAGGTGTGGGGAATCAAACCCAGTTCTTCCAGGTTAGAGTCCGCGCACTTAACCACTGCACCAAACTGGCTCTGCAGATCATTCATGCAATGAAGGGGTGCTTACTATGTATTTCAGGAGGAAGGTTTCTTGTCACTAAGGTTGAAGACATCCACTTGTTCAAGTGAAGAGGATACCAGTTCAGCAAAGACAGGATATCTGGACCTCGATAACTGAACTTCATGTATGATACACACAGAGTTCAAATTTCTGATGAAAGCTGGAGGATGAGGCCAGAGGAAGAACAGCACGAACAAAACCATTGGAATGTTCAGAGTCTTCTGCTCCAGCTCTTGCCGACCTCTTGCATTGTGGCCAACATACCAGCATACTGTGCATGGCCTTTACTGACAAACACTGTCCAGTTCTTGCCTCCCCAGCCAGAATAACGAGACACACAACAGTTTCGAATAAAACAAGGGCCACTTTATTAACTATTTAACAGAACATTGCAGCAATGAAGTCTAAGCAAGTGTGGAACAGGCAAGGCAGGCGTCACTCCCTGACCAACCCCCTTGCCCTTGAAGAGCGGGTCACCCAGCTCTGATCATGAGCCACCTCTCTGGCTCATGACCAGCAGCCCAGCAAACTGGTTGCCCTCTAGGAGTGCCTACCCCTGAAGCCTTCCAACTTGCAGGGAGGAGCCTGCCCTAAAAGGTTCCCAGCAGAGGTGATCACCATTCCCCACCCAGGACCCTGGAATCCAAAGGCAATTCCTGATGACCCCCTGTTCCCTAACAGGATATGCCGTAAGGTGCTCACCAGTTCTGTTTTCTTGCTTGCATAAACCTGCCAAGTGACCAACCTATTTAAATGTTGTCCACCTCAAACATCCCCTCAGTCCACTGCCCTCAGCGTAAGGTAGGCGGAAACACCCCCGCCCATTCAGCCAATCAGGGTGGAAGCGAGAAATTCCTGCCTGGCTCTATTGGCGACCAGCAACAGCCTGCACTAAGAACAGGGCGGGAGGGTGGGCGAGCACACGGAGCAACTGCCAGGAGCGGGAGCGGAGCCTGGCCCTTTGAAACAGCCGGCTCCGCCCCCACGTCAGGATGCATAGCATCTGGCTCCGTTGCCATCCCGATTCTTCAGGGCAGCTAAACAGCCCCCGCCCACCATTGGTGTTGCCGGGCAGGCGGGAGCTCCATTATCAGTGCTAAGGTTTCTGTTGGCTTTTTCATCTAAAAATATAATTTCAGGATTCAGTTGGAGAGGACTCTGCGTTCCTCATGGTAGCCTGTCTGATCACTATGACTTGTTTGACTTTTCGCAATCTCTGGCATTTAGTTTGACTGGCTTTATACCTAATCGTTGCAGGCAACATCAGGCTCTGCATGTGATTCTGATAATTACGGGGCAGAGATAATCTCTTTTCCAAAAGCCATCAACTCTCTGCCGATTAACCATAAAAAGACATATCTGTGGGGTTCCCGGTGGCCAACTTTTGTCCTTCATCATAATCGTAAGAGGGTCACTTAACTCTCTGGGGTTCAAAGTGTGTACTGAGTGTTACTCTGGCCATGTGAGTCCTACAATGAGAAGGCTAACATACTCTGGGTTCTGCCTAGGTAGGGCAGCCATATTGAGCAAAACTTCCTTTCTCTGGGAAAAGTCTTCATCTGTCTAACATTTATCTGAGAGGTGTCGAGAAGCTCTGAATTTAAAACCGTTGAGGTCAACAGGCACTGGTGACTGTCTGCTTCCTCAGATCCAGCAGGTAGCGAAACAGCCTAGCAATGGAGGTGTGTAACCATTCAGAAAGACCGTTTCCTTATGGTGGACTCACTTTGGACCTGAAATGAGCTTCTTAAAAATGATTTTTTTAATAGGTTAGAACGTCATACAGTACCCTGAAAAAGTGCACATTCCCATGAAGTGTGTGTGTTTGTGTGTGTGAGAGAGAGGGGGGGGTGCCATCAAGTTTCAGCTCCCTTATGAATATTCCAGCAAGGGTCCTTCAAGGCATATGGCAAGTACAGGTAGTTTGCCATTGCCTTCCGCCACAGAATCCTCATTGGTGGCCTCCCTTCCAAGTACCAATCCTACTTAGCTTCCAAGCGTTGACAAGATTAGCCCATACCACACTGCCTTCCCCACCCGGTTAGGTATACTATATAGAAGCATGAAGTATTTCTTGTGGGTTTTGCAAGTGTGCTATGAGGCAGGAAACAGGAACTATAACCTCGTTGCCAGCAGAAGAAGACCTAAGCTGGCTTAAAAGAATAGCCTGCTGAGTTGGCACCTTGTTTAGAGGAACTGTTCTAATCAAGTGAAAGCATGCAGGAAGACCAAAGCCTCTGTAGCAATGCCAAGCGGTGTCATGATATCTGTGAACTGGTAATGCCTTCAGCTGAGCTGGAAAAAGCACTGGTGGCAGTGTTCGTACACATTCCTCGTGGAATCTCCCATGTGGTGGAATGGCCAATGTGATGAGATCAGGAAGCCCCCACCACATAATTCTCCAGAACGTGCAAAAACAGAAATGGTCAAGAGGGCATTTTTATAA
>NW_015204707.1:0-3873 GCF_001447785.1 Gekko japonicus | reverse complement strand
CCAGTTGGCTGGTGGGCAAAACCCCACCCCCAAACAGGGACAGTGTCGCACAAGTCCCCGGTGTGATGACATCACCTGGAAGTGACGTCATCATATCAGCGATGTCACATGGCAACGCTCTGGTTTTGGGGCAAACTCTATGGTTTTCAAGCAAAAAAAATAGAGTTTTTGCCCAAAAACCACAGCATCGCATGTGTCATCGACCCGGGGACATTGTGTGTGATATCCTGCGACCTCCAAATCCCCCCCATTGTGACAGCAAGGGGACCTGGCAACCCTAGATTGGCATAATTGTTCAGCACCTGACTCAAGCATTGTCCCGAACAGCTTTGTGGCTGTGCAGTAGGTGTACTGAGAGAGTTTTATTCCCTTTTGCCTCACAACTTTTTTTGCACCTTGCACAGCATGTGAAACTGATTTTTCTCCAAGAATCACAGATGACTTGGTCAGGTCATTTAAAATTATGACTGCTGTGTTTGTTTAAAACATACATGGGCAAACTGCTGAAGATCCAAACAGATCTGATCAGACAAATACCAGAAGGTAAGACTTTTTAAAAAAATCAGTGTTATGTATAGATGACTAACTGTTCTGTTCATTCTTCATTTTAACAATCGGCAGTGTACAGTAGAGTTTTTGGTAGAGAGGTGGCAGTGACAAGTGGGGGATAATGTGCACCGTATATGCATGGAAAGTAAGCTAGCAAACAGGCTCGAGCAGCTTGCAAACAAACTGCCCAACAAACAATCGACTCCCTGTTTGCAATCTGCAGAACCAGCAAATGGTTGAGCCCCCTTACCCTTTACAACTGAACCAGTAGGTGATCCAGTAATCTCAATTAACTTTTTCAGAACAGAACCAAGTTCAGCCTTAAATCACACCTTGGATCCCTGGATTTTTCAGATCTTACTGGAAAACAAACACCAAAGGAGCATTTCTCAGCACCTTTTGAATACATAGAGACTTCTTCTTGCCTATTTGGAATGCGGCCACATTCATTCTGCAAATACTAATGGTCAGATGCTATGGCTCCTGTAACGAAAGGGCTGCCAGGCAGAGGCAGCAGTTTACCTCAAAATGGCTGCCAATCTGGTCATCCGTCTGAAGGGGGGAGGTGCTCCATAGGGGACAAGGGGTTTGCCATACCTCCCTGCCTACATTTCCCAGCAGCTTTGGAGAAAAAGTGTGGGAAAGCAGGGACCCACCCCGGGGGCGGAGCCACCCAGATATAGGCTTCTGCCCATCGAGGGAGGAGTTAGTCTCAGCCTTTGTCTTGGCCTTGAACTACAGCTTCGAGGGGTTGCACCTAGGTGGGACTCCTGCTACCTCACACTCCCTGGGCCATCCCGGCCACTATAAATCATGGTAGAGAGACAGGAGGGTAGCAGTATTGGTGACCAGTTCTGAGGGAGGGGCTGAAGTCTCACTCCACCAACAAGGAGGGGGAGAGCGAATCTTGTCCTGCAGCCACCCACTACGGAGGTAGTTAGATCAGGAATCAGGGTGTGTGTAGGGACAAAAGAATTGCGGTTTGATCCTGTTTATTTTCTGCCCGGTTGTGCTGAAGTGCTTCTGTTATGTCTGTGCCTAACCTTGTACATAATTTATTTAAACCTTCTTTTTGACCACATAGTCTTCCCCACTCAGCATGTTACATGTGGCAAAGGAAGACCAGGGAAGCCAAAAGGGCCCAGATCGGAGGGGTTGTCAACTCTCCAGGGGGTGCCCAAAGATTAAGGTATCCACTTCCCAAGGTTGGGGAATCAGCCAGAGGGGTCTCATTGCCCCTCTAGGAAGGCAGTATAAATTCAGTGAGTGCTGGCAGCGACTGAGGAAAAAAAATAGTCCCACCAGACAGGGTGGGCAGGCGAAAATGGGCTTGCGAGTCACAGAACACCTGCTCAGTCTCCCAGGGTTGAGGGCCGGTCCCCGTTTCGCCACAGCTCCCATGAATACTCTGTAGGGACGGAAGGTTCCCCTTCTATTGATCTACTATATTTTTATTCTGCTCTGCTTCCAAGTAGCTCAGGGGAGCATACAAGATTCTCTTCTCCCCCATGTTGTCTTCCAAATGATCTTGAAAGGTAGGTTAGGTTGACAGAAGATGGACTGACCCAATGTCATTCGCTGAGCTTCAAGGATAAGTGGGGAATTGAAACTAGGTCTCCCAGTACAATACTCCAAACAATATACCACATTGGCTCTCTCCGTTCTTCAGCAAAAATGATAACCTTGAACTGTCAAAAGTCTGCCAATGATTCCCATTCCAGCTTCTGGTATACAGGACCATCTCATAGCAAGAAACAACATACTTGCAGGAGGGTGGACTTTGTTACATACACGTTATGCCCAGGTAGAATGAAAAACAAACAAAACAACTATGGAGAGCCATGGAATCCCAATTATCATAGCCCATTCACTAAACCAATGGGTATTCTGTTTCTGATACCTACTTTGATATTCTGCTTCTCTGAATCATTTGATTGACACAAGAACAGAATATTACCATATTCCTTTAAAACAGCTTTCTTCTAAAAATAAGTATGGAAGCCTCCAGATAAGTTTGGCATCAAAGTCCAGGATCTAGCCTTCGGAAGAAGCCAGGAATGCTTTCAAAATAAGAATATGGTGATTTTTGTGTTAGCTGACAGCACAGCAGAATTTGTGAAAAGGAACTTCGTCAGGCTTTGCGCCTGAGCTAAAGTGAAATAGAAGGCATCCGAGTCCTTTTCTCTTTTCCATCTTACCCAGGAGTGGATGTGGATGACCTGATTCCTGAAGAGGTGCTTGGAGTCACTAATAGCTTGATTGATGGCAAATAAACTGAAGCTCTATTCAGACAAAGCTGAGAGTCGATCTTCGGACCATGAAGGTGGTGGTATTCAATCACTTCTAGATGCACTTCCCTTTAAAGATCAGCTTCACAGCTTGAGTGTGCTTATAGTTCCAGGTTTGCATACACATGCTCAGGCATCATCTGCAGCTTGACACATATTTCACCTGCTATGGTTAGTGCACCAGCTGTTTCCCTTTCCAAGAAGGGATGATCTGGTCACAGTTCTCTATGCTACAGTAACATCCAAGCTCAATTACAGCAATGTATTATACTCGGGGTGCCCTTGAAAAGTGTTCAGAAACATCAACAGATCCAAAATATGCAGTAAAGCTGTTGGCTGAAGCCTGCTGTAGGGATCAGATCACCCCCATGCTGCAAGACCTTCATAGTTTCCAGGCAAAATTAAAGGGGCTGATGTTAATCTGTAAACCTGAAAACTGTCCTTGAAAAGAGCATCTCCCTGCCCATGAACCTGCCCATGAATTACAATCTTCTTCAGAGGTCCTTCCCCAAGAGATTCCAACTCAGGTAAAAATATATATATAATAATTACATTCTTTTCTGTGACGGCATCCTGTCTTTAGAAATCTCTCCACAAGTGTGTTGGAACTCCTCTTTTGTATCAAGTATGTTAATTCCTAAATAAACCCTTATCTACTCTTTAATCAGGTTGTACACCATTGCTGTGTTAATTACTCTGCCAACAAAGAGGACCTGTCTGGTTATCATTATTACCATGTAGACCACCATGTGCACCCAACATTTTAATGGTAAGTAATCTTGCATTTAGTGATTGCGTTTATTGATACAACCCCCTGTGCTCCCTTCAGTCATAATCCAGGATGGCTCGGTTAGCTGTTACCAGAGGAAGGGCCTTCTCAGTTGCGGCCCCTACCCTGTGGAATGCATTCTTGGATGACAACCATGCCCTGCCAGGTTTGCTTAGTTTCCGCAGGGCATGCAAGGCTGAATTGTTTAGGTCGGCCTTTGGAAGGTAACCACATATTCGAGCTGTTTTAATAGTGGTATGGTGATAG
>NW_015204706.1:0-4207 GCF_001447785.1 Gekko japonicus | reverse complement strand
TGGTCCATGGGGTCGCGAAGAGTCTGATTATATGGTAAACCATTTTGGGACTCTCCGGAGAAAAGCGGCATAGAAATACCTAAATAAATAATTAAATAAAATATCCTATAGAATGCTATTTCTAGAGGCCTACAGTTCTCCATCTCACAGGGGCATATATCATTGTCCTCTTTCAGTGCCTGGATTGAATCTTAGTTTGCTATTTTTCCCTGCAAGAACCAATAATAAGTAGATCTCAAAGAGCTCATCAGAACAAACCAATTTATAATGGCAGAAATTACAGTCAAGGGTTCTGGGGAGATTTTTTTTTTTAACAGAGCGAGTGAGCTTTTGAACTTGGCTAGTTACTCTCAAAGCCTCAAGTCTCTCCAAAGAGAAGATGGAATCTATACTAGTTCAGCCAAGGAGACTTAATAGTTTCTTTGAAAGAAAAGAGGTGCCAAGGGACTAGAATAAAGTAAATGCAGTCCATGCCGTAAGACAAGGACTAAGATGATGTCAAGGAATTGCAGATCTGCAGTACAGTTTGCTTTTGACAGTAGGCAAGGTCTTGGAGTCATTAGTAAGGGATGAGATCACAAAACATCTGGAAAAATATGAGCTGATAGAAAGTAGCCGGCATGGTTCCTGGAAGGAGAACTCTTGTTTGACAAATCTGATGGAAATTTTCGAGGACATAAAGAAGAGTACCGACAAAAGGGTGACAGGTTGGGAGTAATTCCTCAGGTTTCACAAAAGTATTCGGCAATCTATCAGACGGTGACCTGATACATATCATGGCGTAGGCAGACCTGGAAAGCATTGTGTAAGACACCTCCTTTGAATGAATCCGGGACGCAGACGGTGATTAGGAGCAGACTGCAATGCTAATGGGTGATGGGTCAGATCACAGGAAGGGGATTATGTACCGAGCAGAAGCTGGACTTGGCAAATGCCTCTCGTGCTGCCTGCAGTTGCATGGCCTCTCATTTTCTTCGGCTACTTTTTACCGCACGGAGCAAATGTGTAGGAAGACAGCCACGATCCACCCCTCACCCAGCTGCTGTCAAGATTTTAAATATGGCATCTTGCCTGATGCCGAGATGAATTGGGTTATCTAACTGGGTAGCTATGGAACCAAACCATTTTCTCTGGTATTCCAAACATGCATTACTCAGAAAGGGTAGGTAGAGCATTTGAGGATCTGCAGTTCCCCGTGCCCCTTAAAGCTGGCCTTGCTTACTTGGGAATAAGTCCCATGGAACACAGTGGGACTTACTTGTGAGGAAACATGAATAGGGTTGAGCTGTCCTAAACTTCACAGTGCAATCCTAAACTGAGTCATATCCTACTCAGCCCCTTGACTTGAATGGGCTTAGAAGTGTGTGAGTCTGTTGAGGATTGCGCTCTCAAGTATTAATGCTGGCTTGGATAATTTAATTCTTTAAAAATTCAGCTAGATTCAAGTCCAGTAGCACTTTAGACACCAAAAAGATTTTGACTTTAGAGACCAGCACTTTAGAGACCAACAAGAGTTTCACTTTAGAGACCAACAAGATTGTCGCTTTAGAGACCAGCACTTTAGACTCCAATAAGATTTTGACTTTAGAGACCAGCACTTTAGAGACCAACAAGAGTTTCACTTTAGAGACCAACGAGATTGTCGCTTTAGAGACCAGCACTTTAGACTCCAATAAGATTTTCACTTTAGAGACCAGCTTGGATAATTTAATTCTTTAAAAAAATCAGCTAGATTCAAGTCGAGTAGCACTTTAGACACCAACAAGATTTTCACTTTAGAGTACAAGGTTTTCACTTGAGGGACCAGCACTTTAGAGACCAATAAGATTGTCACTTTAGAGACCAACAAGATTTTCACTTTAGAGTACAAGGTTTTCACTTGAGGGACCAGCACTTTAGAGACCAATAAGATTGTCACTTTAGAGACCAACAAGATTTTCACTTTAGAGTACAAGGTTTTCACTTGAGGGACCAGCACTTTAGAGACCAATAAGATTGTCACTTTAGAGACCAACAAGATTTTCACTTTAGAGTACAAGGTTTTCACTTGAGGGACCAGCACTTTAGAGACCAATAAGATTGTCACTTTAGAGACCAACAAGATTTTCAGCTCCCAAGGAAGCTTTGGCTCTCGAAGGCTTATACCCTGCAAATCTTGTTGGTCTCAAAGATGCAACTATACTTGAATCTAGCTGTTCTACCGCAGAACGACATGGCTACCCTCTGAAACAATCTTCCTTAAAAGTCTTTTTCCATATGAAGTCACTTGGGCTGCTTTTTTAGGGGTAGAAGATCACAGTAAGTTGGCATTTTCCCCCAGTGCAGGTGAGGGTCCAAGCAGCTAAAGGGTGGTATTTTTCAGCAATAAAAGGGCAGAGAAGAAAGGATTCAGGAGCTACTCCCTCTTTGCTCTGTTCTCACCTCTGAAAAAGTAACCCTAGCAGCTACATTTGCAAAAAGAAAAGAGTAAGTGTGGTGGAACAATTACAGAGGTAATTTAGCAAGGTGTAGTGGTTAAGAGTGGCAGACTCTAATCTGGAGAACTGGGTTTGATTCCCCATTCCGCCACATGCAGTTGCTGGTGCGACCTTGGGTCAGTCACGAGTTCTCTCAGAGCTGTTCTCTCAAGAGCAGTCCTCAAAACAGGGCATCTGTTGTGAGGAGGGGAAGGGAAAGGAGATTGTAAGGCATTCTGAGAAGTAGTGAAGTACAAGAGAGAGTAGTGAAGGGTGGGGTATAAATCCAATCTCCTCCTCCTCCTCCCTATATTCAGATAAACCCATATTTAGGCAAGGTGTTGAGACATTCCCTCCCCCCAAGGCATCAGGCGTCTATCGCTTCAGGAGGTGTGTTCTGTTTGTCATTCAGGATGCATTATCTGAGAAACCAGGTTCTATTTATATATATCGAGAGAGTCTTGCCCATCTGAAGATACTGATGAGGACCTCGATGGTCTAAAAGCACTGGGCAAATTGACCAAATGGAAAAATTTTAGTTTTAAAAATATATTGCTGTAGGCGTCATCTTAGCTTAGTCATGATCACTCGCACGAAGCTGCCTTTTACTGAATCAGACCCTTGGTCCATCAAAGTCAGTATTGTCTACTCAGACAGGTGGCAGCTCTTTCCACATTACATCCTACCTAGTCTTTTTAACTGGAGATGCCGAGGAGTGAACCCGGGACCTTCTGCATGCAAAGCAGAGACTCTTCCATGGACCCACAGCCCCTCCCCTAATATATTGGAGTAATGTGTCCAACAATGCAAGATTTAATATCTGGTTATGCCACAACCAAGATGGTAAATGTTTGTATGGTTTAGGTATTCCATGGCCCCGGTCACTCGGGCCAGATAACGTGGGGGGGAGGCGTGGCTGTTCGCCCCAGAACAAAATAAAGCACGGTACCCTGATCAGACGGTCCCCCGAGTCTTCTCGCTTATGCTGTTAGCTGGCGATCACACCGCGATGCTGGAGCGTAACAAAGACGCGGTGCAGCAAGGGTTTCACGTTTGTGCACATGCACAGTTCCGCGGAGCAGCACTGATTTCAGTGATGTGTTTGTGCACATGCGCTTACGAAAAACATCTGCTTTGCGATGGGATGTGGACGGGCGCCGTATGCCACGGGATACTAGAACTCCCACGATCAGACGCGCCCGCCCCTGCCCCGCATTTTCCAGATTCTAGTGCTCTTTTCGAGGTACTTTTTTACAGTGTATCTTCGGCGGGACGCCATGGGTTGGCTGTTAGAGAATGAACTTGATATTTTGATTTATGGACTTATATTTATTGCTACACATAATGGACTGTGCACACACATATATAGGCTCAGAGAACTGTACACTTTAAGTCGCCTGTTGTGATGCAACACATAGAAGGTGCCTGCAGAAGCCTTCCACGTAAATGAGGTTTCAGTTACACAGTTACCAGCCTGGTGAAGAAGCACACACCTCCATTATTGTGAGCAGTAAGAAACAACAACTTGAGCAGAGACAGCCCTCCTTGCAGAATTACTTGTGGTCACTGCTTTGTTCCTGCATTGGTATTTCCTGCCAAATGGACATTCGGTTCACAATGGAATGGCCAGCTTCATCAACACTACAATCAAGCATCCTGGAGCCAAGGTTTTCACACCTGCCCAGATGCCCTTCTTTGAGTAAGCGATTAGATTTCAATATCGGCCACTCCTGTTAGGTAACCACCCCTCC
>NW_015204705.1:0-4490 GCF_001447785.1 Gekko japonicus | reverse complement strand
CAACAGATATTTCCAAGCACAAGGTTGCTCAAGGAACGTGCTTTTCACTTTTGAGGAAGCCTTGAGCTCATTAAGAGAGACTTTTTGCAGCATTCATTGGTGAAATTTGGATCAATTTAATTCTGTGAAAACAGAAGTGTTACTGATGGGAGGAAGGTCTGACCCAGGAAATGGGTTATCCCCTGTTCTGGATGGTGTTGCACTCCCCCTAAAGGAGCAGGTTCCCAGTTTGGTGTCAGAGTCCCACAGCACTCAGGCTCAACAACATTCCTTAGAAAGATCAAGTTTATTGAGTTCAGTAGTAGCAGGTCATCTGTACATACATCCTGTGCAAAAGCTAACCCACCAGGCGGTAAGGAAAAAGATATACTACATTTAAAGCGAGGTCTTCTGACGGAGTTAGGCCAATCAGAGGTGCTAGCCTTAAGCACACAAAGAAACGTCTACAGGTTCCCAGGGAAGGAGAGAGCGCAAAGCATCACGGTCAGGAAACCAGATAAGGGCCAGCGAGCGAAGCTAACATTCTTGGACAGTAAGATGTTCACCCATCAGATTCCCTTCCCCCCTCCCTCACTATGACAGTGTAGGTGACACTTGGGGTGGTTCTGGACCTGGGCCTCTTGCTGGACAAACATATGGCAGCAATGGCCATGGATGTTTTTCACCAGCTGCAGCCCTTCCTGGGCAGAAAAGTTCTGTCACTGTGGTGCATGCCCTAGTAACATCTAGATTATATCCTAGTGGTGGAAGCCGCAAGTCGAGCACTTACAGTGCAGGTGTTTACCCTCTATCTTCCGGAGATTGACAAGGAGAACTCCTTGCAGTGCTACGCTGACAGATTCCATCCTCCCAAAATCAGCATCCAGCTTCTGAAGAACGGCAAGCCAATGGAGATCCAGAAGAGCGACCTTTCTTTTCACCAGGACTGGGCCTTCCATCAGCTTGTCTACGCCAACATCACTATCGATGGGAAGACCGAGTACGCCTGCAAGGTGGAGCTCAAAACCTTGCATGAACCCCAAACCCACAAACTCGAGTGGGACTTCTGGGCAGCTGTCCTGAGGAAAAGAAGATTGGAAGACCTTTGCCATTTGAGATGCATTCCAACCATGCTATCCTGAACCACTTTTTGTGTGCTGTCCCTACTTTGAAATTATTGGTTTTTTTTGGGGGGGGGAATATTGCACCCTATTTTGCAATTTGAACTTTAACAGTAATTCCGCCTTGTGTTGCTTTTGTTTAACTTCATTTATTAAAATCTTCCGGATGTTTGTTTGGATTTTACTGGTGAAGGGCAATATGCTGGGGAAAAGGTGTATGTTTGAATACAACCACTTTCTTACCTGGCATGTTGTACTGCTGTTGTGATCCGCCCTGAGCCACTTGGGGGAGGGTGGAATATAAGCTGAAATAAATAAATAAATAAAATTACTGCAATGTGCTGTATGTGAGCCGCATTTGGAAACTGTCCAGAAGCTGCAGTTGGTACCGAATGCTGCAGCTAGAGTATTGACTGGAGTGGGTTGTATCACTCCACTCTTATTTCATCCACACTGACTTCCAATTTGCTTCCAGGCTTAATTCAAGGTGTTGGTATTGACCTTTAAAGTCCTCTATGGCCTGAGACCAACATACCTTAGGGACTGTCTTCTCACATATGAACGTGCCTGCTCATTCTGGTCATCCTTGGAGGCCCTATTTTGTTGCCCCCACCATCTGAAGCTAGATGGGTGGTGACCTGAGAAGGGCTTTCTCAATCATGGCACCAAAACTGTGGAATTTCCAACCCTGGGAGATTTGTCTGTCTTCCCCTATCTCCCCCCAGAGGAGGGGACATATTATTTCTAAGTCATCTGCAAAGATCCCTTTTACTGTTTCAGATATCATGACATCTAGGATCACTTTTTTTAATGCTCATTCTGGCCCTATTTTGTTGCCCCCACCATCTGAAACTAGATGGGTGGTGACCTGAGAAGGGCTTTCTCAGTCATGGTACCAAAACTGTGGCATTTCCAACCCAGGGAGATTTGTCTGTCTTCCTCTATCTCCCCCCAGAGGAGGGGACGTATTATTTCTAAGTCATCTGCAGATATCCCTTTTACTGTGTCAGATATCATGACAGCTAGGATCACGTTTTTTAAAAAATGCAGATGAAATAATCAGATACATAGGCATGTAAATGTGCACAGCTCTGATTATAAATGGGATGAAGATTTTCCTTAAACAATCCCTTATATCTAAGTTACAGAAGCATTTGTACCAGGACCCCCAAACAAAGACACAAAACACCAGGATGTGGGTTAACTAGTTTATTAAAGGTTGATCTCCATCAATTAATTGGTGGTAACAAGCAGCCTACTGTGGTCACCAGCATTTTGGGCCACCCTGGGTCCAAATTGAGCCAGCATTGTGGTAGACATGCATAAAGCATCCCCCAAGTGACTTTCTAGCAACTAAGGGCTTCTTGATTCTGCTCAGCCACCAAGTATATTCCTTCCCCAGCCCCCTTAACTAATGATGGGCTAGCCTGGGAACAGCCCAACATCTTCAGATGGCTCAGAGTGCCTGTCAATTATTCCTACCTATACAATTTGTGGTGTATTCAATCTGACCAAAGTATGTATGTGAACTCTGTCATTGAAACACCATGTGAAGCTTTCATCCTGGGCTAGGATCCTAATCCCTCACTTGCAATTGGTAGCCCAGGAAGAACTGAACAATCACCAACAGTCAGTTCCAAGAGCGAGAACTATTGTGATTGGAACTTATCCCTGCAACCTCATAGGTATTGTAAAATAGAATATCCAATATTTCTGTATTTTTGTGCATCGCCACCACATATGATAAAATGTTCCAACACTTGTTTTACATTTCCAACAAGTGATGGGACAGTTCGCATAACATTTTGCTATTCTTTCTGGCGGCCAATACCATCTGTGAAACAATTTAAAAACATTTTATTTGTAATTAGTTGCCCTCATAACTTTAGTAGTTTTCCACATCTTTAGCCAGCTTTCAGGTTGGATTGCATAGCCTACGTCTCTTGTCCATGCATCTATATTTTTCTTTGTTATTTCTTCTTTCATATATTCTTCCAGCAGTATTTTATATAATTTCTGAATCATTTTGTCATTTGAGGAGAGCCAAATTTTATCTAGCTTGTTTTTGTCCTCATAAAAGCCTATTTTTAGATCTTTTTGATACCTTGATTTTAATTGTATCTGCTCCCACCAAGACAATTTTAAATTATATTGGGATTGTAATTCAATTTCTGGTTTTAATTTATTTGATGACTCTAGCAGCCTCTCATAGGTTTCCTTATTATAGCTCGTTAAGAGTGTCGGTTTTACAAATGCTTCCAAAGGTGATACCCACTTTGGAATCTTTAGATAGAATTTCTCTTTCGTTATTTTCCATACATTGAGTAGTGCCGCTCTCATAATATGGTCTTTAAAGTGATTATGGAATACGTCTTTGTTGATGATGGGATACGTCTTTATTATACCAGACATAGGCATGCCAGCCCATGACTAGGTCGTATCCTTCTAGTTTTAAACATCTTTCATCTTGCAGATTGATCCAGTCCTTAATCCATCCTAAACTCGCTGCTTGGTAGTACAGCTTCCAATTTGGTAGCCCTAGTCCACCTCTTTCTATCTTGTAACAGCTTTAATTTTATTCTTGCTCTTTTTGCATTCCATATAAATTTCCTTGTTAGTTTGTCCATTTCTGTAAAATATTGTGTTTTTTTAACTATTGGAATGTTTTGTGCTAAAAATAAAAATCTGGGTAAGATATTCATTTTTATTGTTGCTCTACTTCCTGACATGGAGATGTGCAAATTTTTCCACTTTGCTAAATCCTTTTTAACTCTTCCAAAAGTTTCGTGTAATTGTCTTCCATTAATGTACTATTTCGATTTGAAATTATAATACCTAAATATCTAATTTTTTAACTATTTCCATTTCTGTGATATTTTGTAATTCTTGTTTGGTATTTGAGTCACAGTTTTTTATCAATAACTTAGTTTTAGTTGAATTGATTTTTAAGCCTGCCACCAAGCCATATTCTCCAATAGTTCTTTGATTGATTCCTTTGGGTTTTCTAGGATAAATACAAGGTCATCTGCAAAAGCCCTTAATTTGTACTCTTCTCCTTTTACTTTCAAGCCTTGTATTTTTTCGTTTTGACGCACTAGATTGTTTAATGTTTCTAAGGCAAAAATAAATAATAGTGGTGAAAGTGGGCAACCCTGTCTTGTACCCTTTTGGATCTCTATTTCTCTTGTTAGTTCACCATTTATAGTTATCTGGGCATGTCGCTTCTTGTATATTGTGCTGATCATTGTCTCAAATTTCTTTCCACAATCAGACATTTCCAATTTTTGTAGTAAAAACGTCCATGAAATATTATCAAATGCCTTTTCCGCATCTAGAAACATTAACGCCGCTTGGTTTTTTTTGGATATTTCTCGTAATATTCTAGCGCAT
>NW_015204704.1:0-4258 GCF_001447785.1 Gekko japonicus | reverse complement strand
TTTAAATGCTTTTGGGAAGAAGTGAGGGGTGCCGGTTCCCAATGTGATGATGTCACTTCTGCGTGATGCCATCATGTTGGGGACAGCCCCACCCCCTCCTTTTTTCTTTCTTTTTCGTTTTGGCATTGTATGATTTCCTAGCTATCTGCCATTCATTCGTTGCCTTCATTAAGAATACAAAGGGATCTTTTATTGGAGTGTAGAAATCTTTGTTGGCATTGGCAACGGTGCCCATGGATGGGAGGATTTGTCCTTGCGAGAAGATAACTCTTTGTGAATGTAGGCTGTGGAAATATCCTTGAAGAAGGGGGATTAAGCTGCGCTGCGAGTTTGCCATCGGGTACTGGTCAAAAAAGAATGCCT
Source organism: Gekko japonicus (assembly GCF_001447785.1). Taxonomy (NCBI): domain Eukaryota; kingdom Metazoa; phylum Chordata; class Lepidosauria; order Squamata; family Gekkonidae; genus Gekko; species Gekko japonicus. Next base: position 3,895 of record NW_015204704.1, on the reverse strand, counting down.
GGTCATAGTTTTTTTTATTAAGCCCAGTTCTGTCATTCCCTTTATTATACTACTAAACAAGCAAAATTTCCATTAGAAGGCTGAGGCTTTGATGCATTCATAGCAAAAATGCTTCTGTCTGGACCATCAGCATATGAAGTTAAGGATACTGCCATTGGCTAGGCTGGATTTTACTATGTGATGCCTACTGATGGGATTCCGTATAATTTCTCTTCAGTGGCTGTATTGAGAGCTACTCTGGGAAAGTGTCCACGTTCCATTTAATTCGTTGTTAAAAACACAAGCTCGTGATTCAGGCTGTGACAGTACCTCTCTCTTATTTTGCGTGGTTCGGTATAATGTGGTTTTAAATGTCTTGTTTCTTTCTCTCACTCAATGTATGTGATGCTGCCGCCAGGAATTTAATTCCAGTTTCTAATGAACCTTTCCCACAGTATTGTGCCCAAGCTCTAAGGCTCCTTCATTGGACTATGTGGTTCTGAGGATAAGACTCTGGGTTAAGCAAGATAAAACTTTATTGGTAAAGGAAGTGTATTGGTTACAAGATGTTTTGTTAAGTTGCTTAGTAAAATCTTTCCCCCTTTTACTCAGGGCTCTGTCAGCTTTTCCCCTCACACTCTTAAAATACTCTGACAATATTAGATTTTGCCTAATATCCCCCCTTAATGCCTTTCACAGCACTTCTATAAGATTCTAATTAGAAGACTGCTTCGCATAGGGTCTGTGTAGATTGACCACAACTGACAGCTGCTGACTTCAGACTTCAAATTTCAAACTGAACACACTGCCTTCTCTCCACACACACACACACTTCCTAGCTCCGCCCACAAACTCTCAGTCACCAACCAATCACCTCACACTCATCTCCCCCTCCCCCCCCCGTTCTACTGACACTTACCAACCATTTAAAGAAACACACACCTATAACTTGAAATCATTACACAGGCTTTGTGTTCATTTATTATAAAAAGAGATAGGACTGTACACCTGAAGTGTGTTAAGAGCACCAGGCATTTCGAGCTGATGATGGTGTCTCTGCCAGCTTCCGTGGTTGGCGCGGGGACCAGGTTCAGCTAACTCTCCCTTGGGCATTTTCCTGGCAGAAGGTGCCAAATGCCCAGCATCCCTGTCCTTTTAAACATGAGCTGTGAACCAAATTGAAATCTGTGGCCCTCAAGTCTGCTGAGCCCACCCTCCCCCAGTGATGAGGCCGGCCACCTGGCCGAGAGCTGACACTGGGCCCAGTTGCCTAGAACATTCTGTCCCCTCCTGTTAAGTCGCTCGCTTAACAAAAAAGTCGGAGAGTGATTCAGCCAGAACACAGCACAACTCCAACACGGATCAACATCTGATAGCCAGAACAGCCTTTACATTGCAGCTGTCCTGCTTTTAAACATTCCCGGCTAATGTAGCCACACACCCACTGTACAAACACCAACCAATAAGGTTGTTCACATAAGGACCAATCACGGATGTTCCCGCTCAGGGAGCTTGCTTGAAGGTGATTATTTATTCATTCATTCATTCATTTATTTATTTATTTTATTCGATTTATACCCCGCCCTCCCCGCAATGCGGGCTCAGGGTGGCTTACATGGAGGCAAACGCCATTATAAAACATATATAAAACATATAAAAAACCATTTAAAATCCCAACAGTACAAAAACAATTTTGGTTAGGTGCTTCTTGGGCTAGTAACACGATTGGATGTATTTGGATCCTAGTCCAGGACGAAGCTTAACATTACAAGTTAATGAGATGTTTCACATACATCATGCATTCCATGACAGCTTTGGAATATACTACACCTCCCCTCAGGCACAAATGATGGGGGTCCTCCAATTTCGGGGGTCCCAATCTGCTGCCAGCCAGCTGACCAGCGGGGGAAGCCCCATCCCTGAACAGCAGCATCCTGTGGGGACTCTGCAGATGCAATGATGTTACCGGTAATGACGTCATCACACTGGTGCTGTCATGTGGCGACACTCTAGCATCCGGGGGGGGGACTCTGTGGTTACCATAGAGTTCCCCCCCAAAAGACTAGAGCATTTCCGCAGCAAAGGTGCAACCTGGCAACCCCGTGCTCCACTTTAAGGCTAAGAGCTAGCTTTCTCTTTCTTTCTTTTTTAAATCAGAATTGTTCTTTCTCTTTCTCTGTTGGGATAGTATAATATACTACCAAAATTATACTGGTGTAAAGATGGGCATAGCGGTGACCACATTAGACTGGATCCAATGATTGCTCTGGTCTGAACATTGCTTCCATTCACTCCTTAGGCAAAGTTTAAGCTGAAGTGTGCTGCTTCCTGTTTTAAGATTTGAGCATGATAAAAATGCTTAACTTTGGATGGAGGGTGCCCAGATTGCATCCTGCTTTGATTTATAGAAGTGGAGTTGGTGAAAAATGTATTAACATAAATCAATGTCAGTGAGAGTATAGTTCTTCACATGAAGAAGGCCTTTGAATATGCATGTCCCGATGCCATGTAAGCTACTCGTCTTTCTCCAAGCCTGCCATTCATTGAACTGAGGCATCCAACCATAAATAATAGATGACGTAGAAGGATCTAGACGTTGTTTGTGATGCACATGCAGTCTGGGGAAGCTCTCCCTTCATTCCACTGACAAGTGCTGAAAATGTCTCGTTGGCATTTTTCACTGGGTTCCGAGATACACTGGCATTTTTCACTGGGTTCCGAGATACACTGTCTACCAGCTTCTATGTAAGATGACTCCATAGCGTATATTTTTGTAAAGTATCACCCAACCTTGTTCACAATTCCAGCTTAACAACCTGTAGAACTTCCTTTTGGATTTTTGTCTACAAGCTCAGCATCAGCTTAGTTCAAGTGAGTAGACAGCAGCTTTTACATTTGAATTCTTTAAGACCGCTTGGGTACCTGTTGTCTAGACATGATGACTTCAGTTCCTCTGCCCTAGAATGTTCATTCCTGCCACATCTACTTGACTCGCTTTCTCAAATACCCTCTCACTCAAAAGCTGTTCACACAAGATCCAAGATCTTCCGCAGTGAAGACTGATGTAAATAATTCATTTAGCTTCTATGCAATCTCCCTATCCTCCTTTAGTACCACTTTCACTCCATTGGTGACTAATGGCCTAGCCGCCTCCCTCTTGCCTTTTCATTTAGCTTCTCTGCCATCTCCCTATCCTCCTTTAGTACCCCTTTCACTCCATTGGTGACTAATGGCCCAGCCGCCTCCCTCTTGCCTTTTCATTTAGCTTCTCTGCCATCTCCCTATCCTCCTTTAGTACTCCTTTCACTCCATTGGCAACTAATGGCCCAGCCGCCTCCCTCTTGCTTACACTGTATTGAAATTGGGTCATCTCAATTATTTTGGTGTCCCTTTTGCATTTTCCCAGGTGAAGTTAATGCCTGCAGCGCCAAACGACGATCTGGCTACGCTGAGCGAGCTGACAGACAGCAGTTTACTCTATGAGATCCAGAAGCGCTTCAATAACAATCAGATATATGTGAGTGTCTTCAAACGGTTCAGCCGTTGCCTGTATGTAGATGGGAAACCACCAAGGAAGCCCAGGGTTGCTACGCAGACGCAGGCAATAGCAAAGCCACCTCTGCTCACCTCTTGCCTTGAAAACCCTACAGAGTTGCCATAACTTTCCACCACAACCACTAATCAGCCATTTCTCCCCAATGCTGTAAACCAACCAGGCCTAGCTCGAACATGGGACAAGGGAAATGGTTTTCCAGCCCAACTGTCTGCAGTGGGCCGCGGCACGCCCAAGAACTTGGTATGAACAAGGGGCTTTGCAACCTTTGGGAAAAGCCAGGTTTTGAGCCACAGCTCAGGCTAGTAAAGTGGTTTAGGAAAGCTAAAATACCTGAGCTTGAATTGGAGAAACCTTCCACTC
>NW_015204703.1:0-4839 GCF_001447785.1 Gekko japonicus | reverse complement strand
ATTTTCCAACCCAGACCTGCCAACCCTAATCTGTAGTGAGGTCAATATTCTCTAGGTCATCAGGAGGCGTTCTGTCTCTTCAGAGCACTTAAAATGCTTTCCTGGATCAGTATTTTCTGAAAACCCTTTTTTAAAAAAAAATCCAATGCATTTTCTGGGCTGAGGCAACAAAGTGCCCCAAAGGCAAAATCAACAGATTTATGGGGTTGATTTATAGGGGGGGGGGTGTTACAGAAAGAAAACCACCTGTAGTCAGTGGCTTTCACCTTTGTCGCTTGCCCAGTCGTGAACAACATCTGCAAAGTCCTCTACTTTGATTCTGCCCAGAAAAAAATGCCGGGGTGGGGTAGAGACTCACCCCAACAATATTGACATGGTTGTTAATGAAAGGGGGGGGGACTAGGGATGTCATTTATCTGCGGGGGGCAGGATATCTACTGCCCCCCCCAACTCCTTTTGCCTGCCACCACTAGTGAAGAAATCAAAAATTTCTTTTGCACTGTCTTTCCGCCTGGCAGTGCCATATCGCTTCCAGGAAAACCCCAGAAGTGGCATCACTCCACTGTAGGAACCACTGTAGGGATCGAGTGATTTCCTAGAGCAGGGTGGCATCACTTCTGGGATTTCCCTGAAAGTGGCATGATGCCACCATACCAATGGTGCCCCCCCCCCGCTCCCTCCTGTCAGACCCCACAGCTGGCAATGAAGTACACACTTGCGGGAAGGTTTTACTTTATTGAAGCCATGAAGCACTTAGAACAGATTCTCTGTTCAGAATAACAAGTTGAGCGTTTGACAGATAGGTTAAAGCAAGTTCATAGTTAGACTAGCCAATAGATATGTTTCCCGCTCCCGCTTAGAAGGCGCCTAGCGCGCCCAAACCCTGAGAAGCAACGGTTCTATGCAGTTAAACAATTGGGCTGTTCCCACACATCCTATTCATTACAGACTAAGCAAAAAGCCTCTTGCCGCACAACACCTGTGGCCTTGAGTTGATAAGGTTCCCTCAGAGCAAAGCTACCGTACATGGAAAGGAATGCGGTGGAGGAGATGAGCGCATGGAGTGGAGGGTGGACATGCGTACAAGGATATACTGCTGTTACCAGGGCAATGGGGTTGTTGACAAGTGAGGGGGGGGTCGGGGTGCAGACAAGACGAATACATACGTCAGAGACACATTGGCAGCTTGCTGACACCTCCTCCCCACAGACAGGGTTGCCAGCTCAGGGTTGGGAAATACCTGGAGATTTTGAGGGTGGAGCTTGGGGAGGGTTGAATTTGGGGAGGGGACGGACTTCGGTGGGGTACAGTGCCATAGCATCCACCTTCCACATCTCCAGGAGTTTCCCAACCTGGATCTGACAACCATAACCCCCATACCCGGCCAGTGGGCAAGGGGGACCTGGCAACCCTAGCTGGGGGAGGGACTAGCAGCCCTAACCCCCAGGTCACAGTTCATTCTGTCTCTTTATCCCCTTCCCCTCCTAAAAGCAAGTATAAGAACGTGCGACTGTTCTTCCTTTGCTTATGCCTGCTCCAGCTCAATTTCAACTTCCGTTTGTTGACTCCTTTCTCCATATTGGTGGTGTTAAATGAAATACTACTAGTAGTACGACTACTACCACTGCTATTATTACTACTACTGCTTCTGCTACTAGTACTGTCTTTAGCTTGGAGAAATGACGACTGGGGGGTTTAAAAGATTATGCATGGGATAGAACAGGTAGATAAAGAAGAACTTTTCTCCCTTTCTCACAATACAAGAACTCGTGGGCACACAATGAAATTGCTGAGCAGTCGGGTTAGAACGGATAAAAGGAAGTACTTCCTCACCCAAAGAGTGGTTAACACATGGGATTCACTGCCACAGGAGGTGGTGGCGGCTACAAGCATGGACGGTTTCAAGAGGGAATTAGATAAGCATATGGAGCAGAAGTCCATCAGTGGCTACTAGCCACAAGCAGTGTTCCCTCTAAGCTGAGTTAGTGTGAGCTAGCTCACAGTTTTTTAGCCTCCAGCTCACACATTTTTGTCTGGGCTCAGGAAGGATGGCTCCAGAGAAACCTAATTTATGCAGGAGCCAAATTGCTTGCTCACAACTTTAATGCCAGTCGCTCACCTAGTAGAGTTTTTGCTCACAAGACTCCACAGCTTAGAGGGAACATTGGCCACAAGGTATAGATAGGAACTCTCAGTCTGGGGCAAGTGATGCTCTGTATTCTTGGTGCTGGGGGGGGGGCAATGGTGGGAGGGCTTCTAATGTCCTGGCCCCACTGGTGGACCTCCTGATGGCACCTGGAATTTTTGGCCACTGTGTGACACAGAGTGTTGGACTGGATGGGCCATTGGCCTGATCCAACATTGGCTTCTCTTATGATCTTATGTACTATACATAGCTGCTTTGCTACACCATCTGCTATTGCAATCATTGGATTAACTGTATTTAGTTCTACACTGGGTAGTGGCCAAAATGACTTTGTTTCGATCGAACTGCTCATCACTCCAACATCGGGTTTTGCTCTCTTCTAAACTAAAAGGCAGAGGGTTGGGAGATGGAGTACTGAAGGTGGGACAGGAAAGAAAACATGACTGTAAAAGAAACTTCAGGAACTGATATCAGAGCGGAGTGACAATACAAGCCCAGAAAAAGGAATGCCTTTTCATACTTTTTCAGAGAAGCTTACCGGTGCCCATAAAAGCAAAGTTAGAACAAAGATCGTTCTAAAAATGAAAGGTTTTCGTTAAAAAAAAAATTCTTCCTTCCTTCCTTCATTAGGTTGATCCATGGATCTGAAAGCAATTAACGGAAGAGAAAAGGAATCAATGACTTCAATATAATAACTTGTCGGCTTTAAAAAAATAAAGAATAGATGCATTTCTCTGGTGGCGGGAGGTTGGCCGGCAATAATTAGCTTGGCTAGATAGATATCTTCTCCCGATGAGTCCTGCAAGATCAACGAGCTCGAATGGTTTCATTGTTTCAGATCAGAAATGCAGTATTTCTTGAAAATGGTGAACTCCCCTGTCAGGTGAACGGGTATCAGAATGCTATAAAGTCAGGCAGGGTGTACAGAGAGTTGAGGAATGTTCAGTGATTTCCTGGGTCCTACAGTACTTAGGAACATTTAGACACTTTCAGTGCCATTCCGAAGCAGACTTACACCATTCTAGGCCCATTGAGTTCAGTGGATTTAGAAAGGTGTAACTGTGTTCAGGATAGCGCTGTTAGAGATTTGGTATCTATTGGCTTCATTACTAGTCGGTCTTTTCAGCTGAGAAAGCTTTGGTTATTCTCCAAGCCCATTCCTTCAAGCCCTTGCAATATTCTTTCAGCCCATGCCACTCTAGGGTTGCCAACTTCTAGGTGAGATACAACCTAACAACCACTGTGATCCATGCAAAAATTTACTAAAAATTTACTAAATGTCTTAGTCATCACATCACAGTGGGTTTTTTGGTTGTATTTCCTATATGGGTAACTGTGGTCCCTCCTGTGTGTTTTTTCAACTTCTAGGGGAGGCCTGGGGAGCTACCATAATTACAGCTCATCTGCAGACTACAGAGATCACTTCTCCTGGAGAAAATGGCAGCTTTGGAAAGTGGACCCAATAGCATTATACCCCACAGAAGAGCCAGTTTGGTGTGGTGGTTAAGAGTGCGGACTCTAATCTGGGAGGACCGGGTTTGAATCCCCGCTCCTCTACATGCAGCTGTTGGTGTGACCTTTGTTCAGTCACAAGTTCTCTCAGAGCTGTTTTCTCAAAGGCAGTTCTCGAGAGAGCTCTCTCAGCCCCGCCTACCTAACAGGCGTGTCTCTGTTGTGGGGAGGGGAAGGGAAAGGGGATTGGAAGCCGCTCTGAGACTCTGAGTGAAGGGCGGGGGTATAGATCCAATCTCTCCTCTTCTCTCTTCCCCAAATCCCACTCTCTTCAGACTCCACCCCCAAAATCTCCAAATATTTCCCAACCCAGAGCTGGAGACCCTCGGCCCCTCTTTGATTTACAAGGATCAAGCTCAGATTGGGGGGGGGGTTCTTACGTGCAACCAAGAAAATGAGGAGGGATAAACACAGCAGATAGGGTTGCCAGCTCTGGGTCAGGAAATACTTAGAGGTTTTGGGGGTGGAGCTTGAGGAGAGTGGGGGTTGGGGCATAAAGCCCATTGAGTCCAACTTCCAAAGTTGCCATTGTCTCCATTTGGAGTCAGGAAGCAATTTTTCTCCAGGACAGTTTGGCCAGGGATCCTGGGTTGTTGTTCTTTTTCGTTCTTCTTCTTTATTAGTTACAATCATAGATCAGTCACGATTGACACTCATAGTTATCAGCACATTTGCAAACAATAAAATTTCCAGGCAGCAGGCAGGCTGATTTCAATAGCAGAGACAATTAATAAGAAGACTTGACCAGCTGCTTCCTTATTGATCTTGCCGAGGGGCAAAATTTGGCCTCCTTAGAGGTGATTTTGTTAGAACAATATGAAAGGGGGGAGGGAGATATTAAATTCGTCAGATCTGCCTGGAAAATTTAATAGAATTGGAGTTATTAAAAACAGTAATAACATGGGAATAGTATAAAAACATAAACAAGAGAAAGTTAATAAAATTGATAACATAAAATAATGTTAATAAGAGAATCATACACTTTTTTCAGCTAAAATAAATTTACATTTCCTAGTAGCTAAGCAACAAAATTTTGCCACAGCGTAAGTCACTGAGCTCTGAACGGTTTCTAAGAGGAATTTACGAAGGACTTCTGGCCTAAAGTCAAGATAAGACTGCATCTTCTGGGCGTGGAACAGCAGCCACTATGGATGTGGAGGGGCAGGTATTTGTGAATTTCC
>NW_015204702.1:0-4460 GCF_001447785.1 Gekko japonicus | reverse complement strand
CCCCCCCCCGAAATGAAAGGCTTCTATTAATTTGCCTCCTTTAATAAATCTGTCTCACATGCATGCATGCACACACACGAGGACCGTCACCATCCATCCCAAACATATGGAAAGACCTCACTTATCCCAATGCCGGACGTCATCACACTTGCAGATCTGTTTTTCAATACAGAAAATTCTCACGCTTCTGAAGCAAATCAAATGAATTCATGTGAACGAATGAGGTGTTCATAAAAGTACTCAAAAGCAAAGCCCAAACTGGATATCATGATTCTCTACAAGACCCAGAGGCAGAGGAATCTGTTTACTGCATGGCCGCGATGCCCAGTGAACCACAAAACATAAAACGAGAATAGAGTTCTGGTAGCCAGAGCCCTACAATCTTTCTTTTTTCATTTCTCTCCTTCTGGGAAGCATGCTTTGGGCTCTCATTACGACTGAGACTCTGTCTTAATAACACAACTGTCTGCAAAGTGTTTCCCAACCTGTGGGCCACAAAGCCTCTGAAAGTGGGTTACGGGCCAGCCCTCCCTAATGCCCCCCCCCCCCGCCTTTCTATTGCTCTCTTTTGTAACCCATATTGAAACCAATATGTGATCCTGGGAACAGTAACTTCCATACATTAGTTGGTATTTTTTCTTCTTCACAACATATACATGTTGATTAAGTAAAATGTGTCCTGATGATTACTAGAGTGAGTTTCATAGAATCTTAGGGCGGATTAGAGGGAGTAATGGATAAGGAGAGGATGGTCAAAAGCTGGAATATAATCTTCATATGCAAAGGCTATGTATGTTGGAATGCCACATGCTTCAGGTTCACAGTGGAAGCAGCTGCACCCTTTGTACAATGTTTGCTGGTTTCTCAAAAAACATCTCATTAGCCACTGCAGATAATGGAATACTAGATGGATGCCAAGTTCACAGTTTGCCTAGGGCACCAAAAAACCTTAGACCATCCCTGGATCACCATACCAAGAAAATTTGGACTTGTGGGTTGTTGCTGTTGTTGTTGTTGTTCAGTCGCACAGTCGAGTCCGACTCTTCGCGACCCCATGGACCATATCAAAAAAGCTGGGAACGACTGCTCTATGCCTTTGTTTTAAACATTAAGTTGTTTGCATTTCTGTGCTTTAGAGGCTAAGTATTCCACCGCTGTGCCACTCAAGCACTTAAACACTCATATGGGGTATGTCTGGAAGACACATGATATAGGGATTTTGTTGAGGCTAGACAGATCTAGTCAGTGCTCTGATGGGAGATGGGAGAACCCCATTTAAACTTCCTTTAGTTCCAATTAAAACCAGAATAAAATAGCGAGTCTCAAATTTCTCCCTTCCTTCCCCCCTTAATAGATGCCTGCCATTTAAACCCGCTCAAAAGCCCTGGCAAACAAGCAGCCCTCCAGTGCCTAAAGGCTCCAAGCCCCCCCCCTTCACCTCTTCAGGGAGCCCATTCCACAGAGCAGGAGCCACAATGGACAAGGCCCGGGCTAGCTGGTTGATGCCGGACGAGCCATTCTCTGAGTGGTGGGATAGACAACAAAGGGGTACCTAAAGACTGCAGCCGGCACACAGGGACAATCGGAAGGAGACAGTTCTGCACATATGTGGGTCTCAGGTGTCATGAAGGGCTTTAAAGGTCATAACCAACACCTTGAATTGAACCTGGAAACAGACTGGCAGCCAATGTAGTTGTTTCAAAAAGGGCAAAATATGTTTCTGATGGGTAGCCCCTGCCAATAGTCAGGTAGCCACATTCTGGACCAGTTGTAGTTCCCAGGTTGTCTTCAAAGCCAGACCCACATAGAGCACGTTGTAGTAATCCAACCGTGAGGTTAAAGGAATATGGATCAGCGTGGTCAGATCTAGGTAACAAGAGAGCTGGCTTCCACTGGACCATACAATTCCTCTCTTTTAAAAAGATGTGGCAAACAAAGCTATGTCCATTCTCTCATCTGAGAGGCTTTCCTGTTACATCAAACTTGCTCCGGCTGTCCTGTTTCCTGCTCCATCTATCCTGCAGTCATGGGATCCCATACTACTGGCAAAAGGGTGGGTGCAACTTTATGTGTACTGCTGAGAGAAGAAGCCTGGTTGCCTTTTTAAATGACATGGAAAGGGGTTTATTATTTTGTTTGCAAAGCAATATCATCTTCTCCAAATCACCAGAATTTGAGACTGTGCAGGTTAGACAATAAAGGATATAATAAAGGATAAAGAAGATAAAGGGGGAAATATTATCTACTCAGCTTGAAACCTTATTCCACTTGCTAGTAATGCACCTAAGCCAAACATAGCTATCCGGTCTGCAGGGCACCCATACCAGCTTCCTGCCTCCACATAGGTTGCCGGGGGGAGGGGGGCCCTTCCAGGAGCCATCTGCACGAACAATTTCCTGCTTCCAGACTCAGAGAATGCAAGACAGGAAACTGGCCAAGGCCTTTCCCATTCCCTTCTCATCATGTTCCAATTCCTCTTAGAAATATAATCCTTACTTTGTGCTCCTTCCCACAGGTCTGCAAAATACCACAGTATGATTTACTGTATCACTAAAAAGACGACAAATGCATCCTAAAATGGGGACTGTTTCCCAAAATGCATTTGTTAGATAAAGGCCTGCTTACAAGTATTAGGGGGCGAGGGGAAAACAAGGCCCAGCACTCTGTGGTGTGTGTGACTGTATGTGTATGCACAGAGACTGATGCCACTAAGTTTTAGAAAGAACATCAAATGTTCAAATTTCAGATAAAAGGTATGGCAAATAATAGGCTCTTCTTAGACCTTTTTTGTTCCCAAAGGTTGAATTTAGTCTCAAACTTCCTAGCGTGCAGGCAAAGTATGCCAGATAACAGAGGGCTATGATTCATTAGCCCTGACCTGAATAGCCCAGGCTAGCCTGATCTTGTCAGATCTCAGAAGCTAAGCAGGGTCGGTCCTGGCTAGTATTTGGATGGGAGACCTCCAAGGAATACCAGGCTCATGATGTGGAGGCAGCCAATGGCAAACCACCTCTGGATGTCACTTGCCTTGAAAACCCTACAGGGTCGCCACATAAGTCAGCTGTGACTTGACAGCAAAAAAAAAAAAAGATTAATAGTTTCCCCCTAAAGTATGACTATACTTCAACAACAACAACAATAACAATAAAACACACTTCAAAGGGATACTCTGGGTATAGAACTAGAGTCTACCAGAATATCTCATTCTATTCATTTAGGTCTTAATTGGGATCAGGCGTTTCTCTCATATTCCTTGTGCGAAGTTACCTTAGCACCCCTAAGGTATCACCGATTATTTGTGAATGGCCCCATTATCTTGTGTATATTTCAACTTTTCACAGAAGTAACAGAGACCTCTTTCGCTTCATGAGATTCTGGGCCCAATGTTTACAATGTTTTTTTCTGAAAGTAACAAAGAATATTGTGGCACAAGTTTTCATGAGCCACACATTCGATTTCAATGGATGGATGCCTGCAGAGTTATACTCAGAAAGCTACATTAGAAACAGAAGATGGGCATTCATAGTTGGGGCTACTATTACAAAGGAAGGACAAAAGACCCAGCAAGTCCAGACATGGGTGCACAACATTACCTGTGCTCCGAAAAATCAAAACAAAGATCCAGAGTGGTTGTGAGCGGCTCCCAAAAGGTGACGAATTGATATGTTTTGCTCTGTATACACATCAACAAACTGAAGAGAACACTAAATGCATCTTACAAAGTGGTGTCCACAGACACTCATGACACAATAACCAATGGGCCCCAAAAATCTCAGCTGTGACAGCTCTTCTAACTATAGCTAGGGACGGTACCTGAGCAAGGTCATAGCCCTGCTTTTCAGCAAACTTCAGAATCATTCTAGATGTGAAGACAACAGATCCCTATGTTTGCACATGGAGCTGCCCCCATTATGCAAAAAGCTGTGTGGAGGAAATCCAGTTCTGGCAGAAAAAAGATGCATAGGTGAGGAATGCAGACGCTTTTCCCCTGCTCATGACACATTCCTGCAGACCCCTTTCCCAAATGCTTTTCTCCCGGCTCAGCACTGGAGATTGCAGAAGAGAATTATGTGTAGGAAACCACAGGCAGGTGAAGGATTTTGTATTCTTCACCTGTGACTTTGTTATTAAAATTGAACCCCTTCAATTGAACCTCTTTTGCTATGTAATCGGGGTCATATTTAATCACATAGACTTGCATCCCTCCTATCTAATGAAGGTGTTGGCATATACATATGGGACTTGGTCAATTATGACTAGCTTCTAAATCAGGCTTGCATTATTAATGGTTCCTTTAAAAAAAAAAAAACACCTTCCCCCCTTTAAACAGGAGACTCCAGTGTCATTCCCAAACTATTTTTGAAAGCCCAGTTTCCAAAGCAGTTTGCTATCCCCATACCAAGGAAGCAGTTGGGGGTGGGTGGGGGGGCAGTGAAGAGGGCTTACGATGAAGAGGGCTT
>NW_015204701.1:0-4292 GCF_001447785.1 Gekko japonicus | reverse complement strand
GAGGGAGCCCAAGGTAGGAGGCTTTACCGCCCCCCCCCCGGTTTCCATGGCAAGGACGGGGAGGTGAACCGGCGTGCCTCGATGCAGGAGCGTTGGGTTAGCGCAGGAACATGGCGTCCATGTCTTCCTGCTTAGCAGCGGCCATCCGCGATTTTAAACCACCACTTTATGTTATTTGAGTTTGAAGAACACTTTCCATGTTCGTGTATATATGTTGGTGAAGGATACCTCAGAATTGCAACTTAAGATTGGTCGACCTGAATGTTAAAACAAGCTATCCCGCACTGGACTTTCCCCATCGGCAAGAAGCGGCCGGGAAAAGTTTTTTTCGGGGACTATAGACTGAATTTACTGAACTTACTGACCGGGGTAAGAAACAATGTGTGTTTGAACTAATTCTACTTTCTAATTAATATGAATGGACTAAGAGAAACTACAAGGATTGTTTTTTGTTTGAAGAAGGATGAGAATTAGGATCAAAATGGATACAGCCGAGATACGTAAAAAGATACAGGATGCCTTATCGGCTGAATTTAGATCAGAACGATTTAAAAAAGAGTTGCATGCAGAGTTAGAAAACTCACTTAATTACATGTGGGACAAACTGTTTGAAAATGCTGGGCGCCCAGTTGATAAGCAGGACTGTAATATAGAACAAGCTAAAGGGCCCCAAGAAAAATGTAAATCGCAACCTGCTAAGCAAGAGAGAATGTTGTATGTAATTTGCCAAGCACCTACACGAGATAAGATATGCGAAGATGACAAAGTGCCTAAGAGGGAAGCACGAGGAAAAGTGAGAACAGGAGGAGAAGGAAAAGTTTTTCGGCTAAAGCAGCTCTATAGAAAGAAAATGAAGAAAGGAAAGCAGGAAAGAAAGAGGGCAAAAAAGAAAAAAGGTTTAAGGAAAAGAACAGATTTTAACATTAAGCAATCCTGTAGGAACATAGGACATTACCAAAACGACAAGGAATACAAAGACTATCGCCACAAGATGGAATGCAGAGAAAATGAAATTCAAAAAGAAGAGCTGCATAAAAGAAATGGACTGGTCGGGGAGGATAAGATTATGAACTTATGTAATGTGTATGCACTTTGAATATTTTTCGAATATAAGAAGTGGGTCTGTATTAAGAAAAGTATCTCTAAGTTTAAGAGGAAGCTGGTTGGATGAAACTAAAGGAAAGGTGAATAATTTAGGAAGATTATGATTGAGGTAAGCTTTAAGTATAAGTCTATAAAAACTGGATACTCAAGAAATTGGAAATATTTTCAGAAGCAGTTTTAATGTAAGGGTATACTTAAACAGAAATGTATTTCTTGTTCTTTTGAGGCTAGATGGTTTACAATCTACAGCTATTAGCTATAAGAATACATGTAATCGAGTTTCAACAGTAGAGTGAAGAGGGAATGAGATAGATCACTTATTATTTATAATAGTATATTATTTATAATTTATAACATGATTGTAGTAATTTTTATAATTTGAGTAATTAGTATGATTAGTTCTGCAACATAATTTGAGCAAAGCAAATGATACAAAGAGAAAACCTATGAGTTATATATTTAATAGGATTTATTAATGTATTATTTGGTATCTGAAAATGGTGTTTATGAAAACAGAATGAACTCATATTTAACCAGCAATTAAACATGGGGAGAAGCACTTAGAGCGTGGGTGATGTGGGTGGTGGGTGTATATGTTTGTATCTGTCTTGCTTGTTTGGCTTGGTGACAACTGGGACACTCTCTGAGGGCAAGCCTGTCCCCTGGCTGGATCAGTTAAAGAGTAACTGACCCTGCAGGAGGAGGAGGAGCCTAATCCCAAGCATGAGGAATGTCCCGCTCCCGGACCATCAAGAAGGAAGCTTCACAGTAAGTGAGCAAATCTTCTGTTCACCTCTTACAGGTAGAAGGACAGTCTTCAGGAACAAAGATGCACTCAGTACTGGGCATAGATTCCCTTAATACAACATGTCCCGATTCTATCCAGATCTTTATTTTATTACTTTCGTCTTACTTTCGTCTTACTATCCCGCTCTAATCCCGCTCATTATCCAATAATGTGCCTGATTCCTGCAGGAAATAAATTTGTCATGACTCCCTTTCTGGCAATGTAGATGAGAGCCATTGGTGTGGTGAGGTATTGGCTGGTTGTCTCATGCAGCCTGGGCAATTGGAAGGTGGCTATGGATGCTTATTTTATCATACTGCTCTTGAATGGGGATTTCTTGTTAAGTGGTTCTAGTTTCACAGAGCTTTGTTAGGCCCTAGCTAGCTGGAGTAGTATGGGTTATGTGTTTGATGCCTATTTAGACCAGCAGGCACCTTGAGGTATCTAAAGATGGGAGAAATATCCTTACCAGATTGGAACATGGGACTGAGGGAACTCCGATGGTGCTGGGCTTCATCATTGAAAGTGTCATGTTGTCTGGCAGAAATAGAAATCACCCTTATATCAACAAGCCATAAAATAAACCAATAACCAGTCAGGGGGATAAAATCAGCACAAAAGACTATATTTTCTAAAATGGTATTCATAAAACACCCTCAAGCTAGAGTAAAGGTAAAGGTTCCCCTTGCTTGAAAGCTAGTCGAATCTGACTCTAGGGGGCAGTACTCATCTTCATTTCCAAGCTGAAGAGCCGGTGCTGTCAAAGACAGCAGACCATAAAATACAACTAATTATGAAGGGACTCTTTAGTTAAAAACCTGGGGAAAGAAAACATGTTTTGGCCTGGTATCTCAATGCAAGGTGAGCTTCAAGAGGGAGAACAGTCCAGATGAGACACACCAACAGTGAAAAAGCCTTGTTTCTGGTTACCACTTGCTTCAGGGTTTGGGAGGATGTATGAGGAGGCAGTTCTTTATATATTCCTTATGGCATCATCAACCAAAAGTAACAGGAAGACTTTCACACTGAAACTGTAACAATACTGAGCATAATTTAGCATTATCTTTATCAACATTATCAACACGTTTGCTTTCATCGCCAGGCACATCATCACAAGAAAATCAATCACTGTCTGATTTTTTAGTTGAGATTTGCTTTTTAAGTTTTTCTATTGTTTTTAATAAGAATTTTTATTTTTTTATATCAAACAAACAAAAAGAAAAAACAAACAAATAGACAAACAAACATAAATACATATAGATTGGGGATTCCATATACATTTCTGTTTTATCTAGTTTGCTACCTCCTACACTGTCTATTTATATAGTAGCCATAGTTTATCACCATACATTTTTGTATAAGTATTATGCATTATAATTGCACTTGTATTCTATATTCTCTTCCAAATCACTGAATGTTAATATTGTTCATTGGTTATAGTCTTCAAGCCATTTATAAAACCTTGACCATATATTTTGAAATCTTTCTTCTTTTTGCCCTTTCAGTGTTAAAGTCAATTTATCCATCTCCACAGTTTCCAGATTTTTATTTATCATTTCTTCTTTTGAAGGAACTTCTTTTTTTCTCCAATATTTGGCATATAATATTCTTGCAGTGGCCACTACATGTATAATAAGACTCTTGTTTTTTACAATTTTCTGGTATTATATTCAATAAAAAATAATTCAGGTATAAATGGTATGGTAGATTCCAGCATTTTTTTTTTGTAATATTTCATGGATCCAAGACCAATATTTTTTAACTCTATCACATGTCCACCACATATAAAAAAATGAACCAACTGTCTTTTGACATTTCCAACAATCATTTGGTAAATCAGAATAAATCTTTGCTAATTTATCTGGGGTCATATACCATCTATAAAACATTTTATAAATGTTTTCTTTATATGAAGTTGCCTTGGTAATTTTTATATTTCTTTTCCATTGATCTAAATCAATATTATGACCCAGGCTTTGTGCCCATTTAACCATAGAATTTTTAACTATTTCACCTTGTGTTTTGTTTTCCAACATTATTACATGCAGTTTTTTAAATCAGTTTTTCCTCAGCATATAACAATGTCTTTATCTATTTCTGTTATTTTGGGTAAAAAAACAACTTTTTTGTCCTTAGTATACTTTGATTCTATTTGTACTCTTTCTCACCAACTTAAATCAGGTTTTGTTTTTTGATCATCAGCAAATGCTTGCAGTTTATATTCTTCTCCTCTTACTTTAAGTCCTTTAATGTGTATATCTTCTCTGATCATATCATTCATTATTTCAAGCACAAATATAAACAATAGTGGTAAAAGTGGGCATCCCTGTCTGGTTCCTTTTTATATTTTAATATTTTTTGTTAGATCTCCATGGGCCATGGAGAGACAGACAGACAGACA
>NW_015204700.1:0-4309 GCF_001447785.1 Gekko japonicus | reverse complement strand
AGCAAGGGAAACTTTACCTTTACTTTACCAAGCCTGGAGTATGTGCCTTGGCCTGCTCTTCCGGTCATCTTCTGCAAGGGCAGAGGTGTGTCTATCCCCTCCCCTCCACCCACACACACAAATTCCAAGTTACTTGAAGATGAAGGAGGGGCACTTCTGCCCTCAGTGAAGCTGCAGCCAAGGCACTTCCTGCCATGGATCTTCCTTGCTCATTGCTCCAAACCCAGTTGGAGGCAACAGGAGAGGCCAGAACCGGCACTGCAAGCCTAATATGGCAACAACGATAACACTGGGAAGGATCTTGCTTAGCAAGGTGGCCGTTTCTCAGTCTGATGTCAGCAGTTGTGTGGTGTACGAACTGGAAGCTATCCTGTCATAAGGTTCAGGAATTACTACAACAGCAGGCCAGCCGGCTTTGCTCCTTTCACAGTCATTTGAGTGTTTAACTTTGGGCTGGATTCATTGCGCTTAGCAAGCAATCGAAAACCATGCTGTAGCTCCATGAGAATGAAGTCTAATGTATGGGGAGGACAATTTTCTGTTTTTTTTCCCCTTGCAGACTGGGAAGGAATGGACAGCGCCTGGGGAGTTTGGGAAGTTTAGGAGCCAAAAGTCGAAGCCAGTGAAGTGAGTGACTCGTGCATTGCTTAGCAGCCTGCCAATCTACTCATCGGATTCCCATGACTCACTATTTTAGGTGTCAGCCAATAGAGCCCCGTTTGCTCTATTTTTAACAAAAGTCTGCATGGCTTTTGCAGGTCTCTTATTAATCCTTCCCCTGCTCAGCCAGTTTGGTGACAGAAACATTTTCACCTTTGAAGGTCTTTTTAAAATGTCATTCTTAGAACATCGTGACTTCAAAACGTTTTGGAAATGCGACGACCTTTAAGGTGTCCCTTCATCTTTTTTATCAGTGGTGAGCAGAGCGCATGTGTTTTTAAGTATTCTGCTTAAGACAATTTCAGAGTGCCCCCTGGTGGTGTTGAGTGGTATTTCCTACAGGACAGCCGATTTCTCGGTCCCCCTCCTCTGATTATAAACTAGTTTATGCTGAGTTTTGCAATAAGCACAATTCGTGCAATCCAGCATTATTCGTGCATATATTGCAATTGTGACTTGACACCTCGCTCAGCTAAAGATTTGGATTTTCTTAATGTCTGGAGCTATTCCCCATGATAGCGTTATCAGAAGACCCAGAGCTTGCGCCTACACACTTTGGCATCTTCTTGGAAGAAATTCATCTCACCACTGACTAGAGAAATAGGATGTGGTCCACGTTTGACTGAATAATGGGTTGTAGCCCAGAGGACATAGTGTTAGACCTGGGTTCATCTCTCTCTCTCTCTCTCTCTCTCTCTCTCTCTCTCATCCTTCCCATAGGTTGTCAGCTGCGAACAGGTACTATTTTGAAGTGCTACACAAGCAAGATGACAAAGGGACAGATCATGTGGAAGTGGCAGTAAGTACTCATGACTAGCCATGGCCCATTTGTTTGGCTAGTTGTGTAGGGGCTTGGCTTCAGGACTGTTTTCCACACTGAGTTTCCTACAGAGAGGGTCTGAAGCATGTTCACTCTAATGTATGAAGTTAGATCCAGATGGGTAGCCATGTTAGTCTGTAGCAGTAGAAAAGAGTAAGAGTCCAGCAGCACCTGAAAGACTAACATACTTGTGGTAGAGTATGAGCTTTTGTGAGTCACTGCCCACTGCTTCAAATACAGAGAGCTTGGCATCTGAAGAAGTGAGCAGCGACTCATGGAAGCTCCTACCCTGCCACAACTTTTGTTAGTCTTTAAGGTGCTGCTGGACTCTGGCTCTTTTCTACTGCTAATGTATGAAGTTTGATGCTAGTTACTGTTTCCCTGTTGGGAATACATGGATGAAGAAGAAGAGAAGAAGAGATTGGATTTATACCCCGCCCTTCACTTGGAGTCTCAGAGCGGCTTACAAACTCCTTTCCCTTCCCCTCCCCACAACAGACACCCTGTGAGGTAGGTGGGGCTGAGAGAACTCTGACACAAACTGCTCTTTCAGGAACAGCTGTGCCAGAGCTTGTGACTGACCCAAGGTCATCCAGCCAGGTGCAAGCGGAGGAGTGGGGAATCGAATCCGGTTCTCCCAGATTAGAGTCTGCACACTTAACCACTACACTAAACTGGATAGAGCATGCACCAACAGTTTGATCTATGTGCTTAGCAATAAGGGGAAATAAATAGAAGCTTGCACCACGGATTGTAATGTAGGTTGCCCTTTCCTGCACTGAAACTGATCTCCTTAAAGACACAAAAAAAAGTGATTGTGTCCTAGGAGTTATTTTTGTTTGCTATTTGATGCCCTTTCCAGCCACTTGACCTTCACGGTGGATCCTGCTATACAAAGAGGTCTGTCTTCTTTTTCATAGTACATGAAAGAAGAACGGAAGTTAGGAAGGGATTCTTTGATTCTGCCAAGTGGGCCCGCACAGGTCAGCCTATCCAGAATCTTACTAACAGTGCAGGCCTAAACTTGCATAGCCTCATTGAGCTTAATGGGACATTCCCTCGTGCGTTTGTGTTAGGACTGTAGCATACCAGTACAGTACACTCTACAGATGTACTCTAGTCTGATTGAGAGCCAGTGTGGGGTAGTGGTTAGAGTTTCATATGAGGATCTGAGACAACCAGGCTTGAACCCTGACTCTGGCACAGACGTTCACTGGGTGACCTTGGGTCAGTTGCACCCCCTCAGCCCAGCCTACTTCACAGGGTTGTTGGGAGGATAAAATGGCGGAGAAGAGAACGATGTAACCTGCTTTGAGTCTCCATTGGGGAGAGTGGCAGGGTATGAATGAAGTAAATAAACAAATTACGTTTAGGATGGCGCTGTTACAGGGACAGCCTAAGCAGAAGTCTCGCCATTCTAAGGCCATTGACTTCAGTGGACACCAATGCCCCCTCCAAGCTGTGGAGTCTTGTGAGCAAAAATTCTCCTCTGTGAGCTACTGGCGTTAAAGTTGTGAGTGAGCAGTTTGGCTCCTGCATCAATTAGTTTTTTCTGGAGCCATCCTTCCTGAGCTAAGACAAAAATGTGTGAGCTGGAGGCTGAAAAATTGTGAGCTAGCTCACACTAACTCAGCTTAGAGGGAACACTGATGGACACAGAAGGCTGCAGCTGGGTTTAGGACAGCACTGTTGATCTCACGTTTTGCTGGTTCTTAGGGGCTGCAGTTCCAGAGTCTGGATGGGGATCACACACCTGAGAGGCCACAGTGCCTAAGTAGGGCCTCGCTGGTGGACCTCCTGACAGCACCTGGGTTTTGGGCACTGTGTGACACAGAGTGTTGGACTAGATGGGCCACTGGCCTGATCTAACATGGTTTCTGTTGTGTTTTATGTTCTTAGGGGCTGCGTTTACCTTGGGTTTGGGGTAGACAGCTCCCTGTCTTCTTTTCCGGCTGATGAAATTAATTAATCAACCTCGTTTGCCTCTGTATTGTTTTTTCAGTGGAGGCTGAATGACCCAGAAGCCACATTTGCGATTATCGACGCTCCGTCCCTCTCCCTTTTTGCTAGTGAGTGCTTCCCTCACAGTGTTAATCTCGCCATCTGAGCTTGTCTTTGTCATTTTCTCTAAAAGCAGCCTATCCCAGGCT
Source organism: Gekko japonicus (assembly GCF_001447785.1). Classification (NCBI taxonomy): domain Eukaryota; kingdom Metazoa; phylum Chordata; class Lepidosauria; order Squamata; family Gekkonidae; genus Gekko; species Gekko japonicus. Next base: position 679 of record NW_015204700.1, on the reverse strand, counting down.
CAGAAAGGAATGTGCATTTCTTCTGCATTTTCCATATAATATCTCCTTTGTTTTCTGGGTTGATGGGAGGAGCTGAATGTGAGAGAGAGACAAGGAAATGAGGAGGCTTGATAAGTGGGCTTTTGTTGTTCAGAGAATTTGAATTCAGCTTAGGTTGCCAGATCCATAAACGTGATCAGATTTTGGATCTCTGATGTCCGACTGTTCTCTGATACGTGGATACAAGGGACATCCATGGGATTCAAGCTGGGAAGGTCTACTCTGCAGACATAGACAGGATTCAAACCTGTCTTGCCACGGCTTCCTCCAAGAAACCCTGAGGCAGATTTCGAGAGAGCTTTTTTGGAGGCTCTTCAGTGGCTTTGGGGTTCTTGGGGTAGGAGTCTTTTGTGAATGTTATTTATAACATTTCTTTTTTTAAAGCTTGTTGGTTCTTGGGACAGGGGTCTTGTATGGGTGTCATTCATAACATTTCTGCTGGCTATTTTAATCATTTGATGTTTTAATCTTTCTGTGATTTGTGTGGTTTTTAATCTGTGACCCATCTCGGGACACCTGGAAGAAAGGTGGGCTTATAAATAGCTCCCACAAGAGTTGCCCCATTCTCCTCATGTTCCCAAGGGGGGAGGAGCCTCCGTGCCCTAGATCAGGTCTGGTGAGGCCCTATAAAGGGAGGGAG
>NW_015204699.1:0-4698 GCF_001447785.1 Gekko japonicus | reverse complement strand
AAAGTCTATGGCTGCCATGTCATCTCCACCCCTCAGAAAGACTTTGTTATTGTTATCGGAGTTTCCATTTTGAATTTCTGGTACCTTATAAACCTGTTGAGAAACCTGCAATACATAAAAGCCTGCCATTTTCTGTTGGTTTGGGGAACAGTAATGATGAAAGTATATACTCAAGAAATGCAGATGCAATAGAACATGCTCAGTGATGTTGATTTTGAGGGGGTTATCCTCCTCTCTGCAAGTGAAAACAGTGTTGGGAGACAGGCTCTTTAACACTCTCTTCCTTGATTATTTTCATAGCAAAAGATCACTCCAAGTTGTTTGAGCCGCACTGGGGGGAAAAGCAAATACCTCAAGTTTTCCTTAGTTTGTGGATGATGTTTTTCTGAGAGAAAAAAGCACGGGAGGAAAGAATTAGAGTCCCTCTCCCTCAGCGCAGGTTTATTTCTTGAAAATACAGCCCTACACATTTGGAAAAGAAAGCCTTTTAAAACAAACATGAAAGACACTGTATAGCTTGACTTCTGTTATTAGTGAGCCATTCTCTACAGTTAGGGACAGCTTATAAATTAAAGTTAGGATTCTTACCTCTAAACAGTTAGAAGGATTTGGGGAATGGCATGCAACCCATACGTTGACAGTCTGGGATATGCCCATGAAACTGACTAGACATTTAGGACAGAAGAGGTGACCCTGAGGTTGCTTTCACAAACCAGATTCCATATATTCTTGCTCACCCACCTGCTGACATGCAAAAATAGTAGGGACAAACTTATGAATCATAAAAAAGCATTCTGCAGAGTGACGTAACTTGGTGACTCAGTCAACTCAATCTAAATGACACTGTTTAGATCTTGCATGCATTCTACCACTGTGATTGTAATTTGCAGTTGCTATTGGTGAAGCCACCATCACAAAACAGAACTTGCAAGGAAGAAAAATCTGTTAAACATAAAAATGCAAACAAACCATATTTGCTGTAGCTCAAATTCCAAAAACATCAAGGTATTAAACACACCCATACAAATGGCAAAGCTCCTAAGAAAAATATATTTTTATTTCCAGCCACCTGCTGCAATAATTTGGCAAAGCTCCTAAGAAAAATATATTTTTTATTTCCAGCCACCTGTTTACTAGTGCAACTCCACTAGCTGCAATAAAACAGGATTCACTTATATCAAATTTTTAAATAATAATTGTGTGTCATCACAATTGTGTGCAAACAACTCATGGAGAATCATCAAAATTGTCAAGGTGGGTCTATTGTTTAAGAAGAGGGGTTATCACCCATCCTATCACAGACAAAAAGTTCTGGGCGTGCTTTGAATGGTGCAAGGGTTTAAGAGGGACACTGATGAACAGTGGCATCCTAAGCAGAGATACACACCTGTAAGCCTCTTGACTTAAATGGATTTAAAACATCCCTTGGCACTTACCGTGAGGGGGCCTTCTCCTCTGAGAAAAGGAAGACATCTTTGGGTGGTTCTCACTGTTCTATCAGGGAGGCAGGACTAAATTTCTTCCTCTTCATCTGACATGAGAGCCACCCTTTCTTCAGTTCTGGCAGCTCCGTTAAGTAGCAAATCTAACTCCTACCCTATAGTAATGGTAATATGTAAACAGCAAGGAAACAAGCTACCAGAGAAATAATTAAGTAAATGCAGCAACATTATCAAAGGTGGAAAACAGACAAGAAGAGCCTAATGACAATGAGTCAGAGGAGAAGGCCCCCTCATGGTAAGTGCCTAGGATCGTTCTCCCTCTGAGGTGGAGGGCATCTTTGGGACCTCCATGAGCAGTGTCCCTTAATTGGGTGGGTCACCGTTTTCATCTGACATTATGTACTGTAGTACTCTTCTGCCAAATGCAGCATCTACGGAATCATAGCTATTCAGCATGTAGCGCCTTGCAATGTGGAGATTGAGGACCATGTTGCTGCTCTGCATACCTCCTCAACCGAGGCATGCTTGTTGAATGCTGCATTAGTTGAAGCACTTGTCATGGAATGTGCTGTGATTCCCAATGGTAACTGCATACTGAGGGCCTTATATGCTTCTGAGACACAGGTCTTCAGAGTAGCGCTGATGGTGTTTTTTTTACATTTTCCGACACAAGTTGGGAGGGGAAATGTTGATGAAGTGAGAATTGGTTCTCTGTATGTCCTCTGTTCTGGTCAAGAACATCTTGAGAGCTCTTCTTATGTCCAGTGTATACCAGTGGTCTTTTCTTTCAGGTGTTTAGGGTCTGGGCAGAATGAGGACAAACGAATCTCTTGGGCTCTATGGAATGTAGAAAGGACCTTTGGCTGAAAGGTAGGGTCAGTTCTCAGGATGACTTTGTCCTTATGAAAAATGTTGGGATTAGCTTTGATGGACAGAGCTCCTAATTCCGATATGTATCTTGCAGAAGTGACAGCTATAAGGAAGAAGGTTTTTATCCTCAGCCATTGTAATAAGACTTCCCTGATAGGTTTGAAGGGGAGTTTGGTTGATGCAGAGTACTGTGTGTAATCTCCATGTAGGGAACCTGTGTATTTGGGATGGACATGAACACCCTTTTTCTGTAGATGTATGATGGGGTTTATGAGGATCTTTGAGAAGACTCTCAGGGCGGAGGATAGCCCGAATGGAAGGGCTCTGAATTAAAGTTGTGCTCTGGTAGAACAGGAATATGGAGATAGGCCTCCGTCAGATCTATTGAGGTCATGAACTCTCTTGGCTGAAGAGCCTCTGAAATTGATCTGAGGGCCTCCATCCGAAAATGACATAGTTTAATAATTTGTTTAGGAACTTGAGGTCTAGGATCACTCTCCAGTCCCCCTTTTTCTTTGGGACGGTGAAAAAGATGGAGTAGACTCCCCATCCCTGTTTGGTCTCAGGTAGGGGTTCGACAGCCTGGATGGCCAAGATATGATGGATGGCCTTGGTGGTGATATGTCTCTTGATTCTGTTTTTGTGTATCGGTGATGGGACATACCTTTCTGGTGGGGGTTCTTGTAAATTCAATTGAGTAGCCTTGTAAGATGACTTCTATGGCTCAAGAGTCCACATCTGCGTTAGTCCAGAAGTTTCGAAAATGGATCAATCTTCCCCCCACCGGAATGCCCTGGGAGTCACGCCTTGGTGGATTTGTTGTCACAGTCCATCCTGTCACTTCTATGTATTGTTTTACTGTCTGTTGTTACTGGTTCCTCATCTATGGAGGGTCCGGAAGAGTCCCAGGTGGATCTCTTGTACACCTGTATGAATCTTGGCAGGATATGTTGGGAACAAAAGGATTACATGTTAGTAGTTTTAATCTGTGTGTCTAAGTCCTTTTGGCATGGCTTTCTTCTTATCTCGGATTTCTATTATAATCTTGTCTAAGGCATTGCCAAAGTCTATCACCCTGAAAGGGGTACACTGAAACAATATTTTTTGGGTGAATGTCTGCCTGCCATTCTCTCAGTCAGAGAATTCTCCTGGCAGCTGACACTGAAGGCAAGCCCTATAAGAACAAGTTAAGGAGTCCAGAGTAGCATCAGCAGTGAAGGCACTGGACGTAAGGACTCTATTCGCTCCTTCTAGTAGTATATGATTGTATGTTGGAATCAATTGAATTATTTTTCTCATCCGAACAATAGCGGCCGTGGAGGTGATAGAGGCCATAGCCAAGGCTTTAATAGTCATTGCTATGGTCTTGTGTGCCTTTTTTAAGGCCTTCTCTGCTCTTTTGTCCAAGGTGTCCCTGACTGTACCCTGACCATCTTCTGGTAAGAGGTCATATGATTGTAAGGCAGCCATAGGGGCATCTACTAGGGGAACCTGAAGGGAGCGGTGGCACAGGTGGTTAAATGCCTGCCAGTAACATCTATGAACAGCTGCTACAGCTGTTCGAATCCCGCTGCGGCCAGTGTGAGCAACTGGCCCACGTCCCAGCTCCCGTCAACCCAGCGGTTCGAAAGCGCCAATTTACATCTATGTGCAAGTAGATAAAATGGGTACCTACCTTAGAGGGGAGGGGGCACCCTCCCCCACCGAGGGGGGTTGTTGGAGTGTCGAGTCCGGCGGAACAGCGAAGTGGCAAGCGGCAAACGGCTGGAAGATGGCGTCCCGGTACAACTCGAAAGACGGAACAGACGGTGGTGAAGAGGCGGAGTCGGATGACGTGAGGAGCATGGACGGCGCAGGCGCGGCGGAGCCGGAAGGACAGAGCCAAAAGCCGCGCCGGAGTGTGAGGCACATCAAAGGGGCCCTGCTGACGCACCACAAGAAAGACTGTCGAAAGAAAAATGGAGCCAGAGACTGCCGAGACGTCGAGCCGGCGAAAAGCTGACCCGGGAATTCCAGTGCCTCCACTGGGTGCCGGTAGGGATTGTCCCCACCCTGTGTTTCTGTGGCAATAGATTAGGTATAAAGGTTAATCCGTAAGCTGCTCAGAGACCCCTTAGGGGGTTTGAGCGGGGTAGTAAATCGAAATAATAAATAAATAAATTTCCTTAGCATAGGATGGCAGGGTGTACAAATTTTTAATGAAATCTGGAAATTGGCTACTAGCCATGGGTTTTGCCCATTCTGCCTTTAGCTGGTGTTCAAAGAAATTGTCACATCTAGGAAAGAATTCCTGAGTTCCTTTGGGTCTGGTCTTAGTGACCAATTTAGAGGGTGAAGAGAGGTCCTCCTCAGGAGGTGTCTCTTGCAGTTCTAGAGCCAAGAGAGC
>NW_015204698.1:0-4992 GCF_001447785.1 Gekko japonicus | reverse complement strand
TTGAGACCCTGATCGCAGTGCTCTCTGGTTGATGTGTGAGGAAAGGCAGTCCCTCAGGTATGTAGGTCCCTGGCCATAAAGGGCTTTAAAGGCAAGAACCAGTACCTTAAAGTGGATTTGGTATGCTATCGGTAGCCAATGCAATCCCTTCAGCACAGGCTGAATGTGCTCCCATAGTAGGAAGCCCATCAGCAGCCTGGCTGCAGCATTTTGCACCAGCTGTAGCTTCCGGATCAGCGATAAGGGCAGCCCCATGTAGAGAGCATCACAGTAGTCCAGCCTCGAGGTGACCATCACATGGATCACTGTTGCCAAGTTGTTGTGTTCAAGGAAGGGAACCAGCTGCCTAATCAGCTGAAGATGGTAAAAGGCTGACTTGGCAGTGGCTGCTACCTGGGCCTCCGTTGTTAAGGAGAGATCCAAGCTCCTAATCTCCGGCGCTGGCACTTATGCAGATGGGAAGAGGGCTTCTACAAGTTTATCACCAGGAATGCGGCCTCCTAGTGAGTTCCAGATACCTAGGTTTGGAGCCTAGATTTTCATTTTTACATCAAAAGAGATGGGTGGCCCAGTCCCTAAATACCACGACATAGCATTCTGCTATGCTGATGTATCTGTAGATGCTCCATTGAATCTCCAAATTATGCCAATGTAGGGACTTAGTTGCCATCTTAAGCAGTTCCAGGATGTCTTCAGGCTTGTTCTGCTCTTTGTAAAAGGTGGATAGGGATGCCAGCCTCCAGGTGGGACCTGGGGAGCCCCTGGAATTACAGCTCATCTCCATACCACAGAGATAGGTTCTCCTGGAGACAATGGATGCTTTGGAGGGTGGAATCTATGGCATTGTACCCATCTGAGGTCCCTGTCTTGCCCAGGCTCTATCCCCAAATCTCCAGGTCTTTCCCAACCTGGATCTGGCAACCCTACTCTCTCATCCCCCACCAGTGGCTGGGAGGAACCCAAATGTGTATACAGATGAACATACTATGGCCTGAAGAATTCATGGCTTGTCTTCACATGCAAGTACTTCAACTTTTAGGACTGCCCTATAGAGGGCACTGGAAACCTGCTGGTGCCCAAAAGATTGAAAAAAATGTGTTACAGCATTTAGTAAAATAAAATAAGAAAGAAGAAATAATACTTTTTAAAAACTTACAAGAATAAAACATTGTCTGGCATATTTATGTCTTGCCTTACATGATTTTAAAAAATAAAGGGTGGTTGTAGCATTGCTTTTTCTTGCCATATATTAACATAATAAGTCATTTTTTAATGAACATAGTGTCCCAGACTTCATTTACCTGGAATACTTTTTGTCTTCTTTATTCTGTTGTTTTGACTGCCATAAGAAGTCTCCTTACTAAACCAGTGTGGCTTTCCTGTACTTTTAAAACTTAAATAAGTAGTTTTGATAGCATGGGAATCCTATGTATTAATTTGATATATTTTGCAATAATTTGATATCTTTTGCTCTTTCTCAACAAGATTTAGCTTTAATGTAACCTAACCAGATGTGCAAAAATTTTGCATTATGAATCTTCACCAAATGTTAGGATGCTGATGAACTTTCCTTAGTCTAGCAGATCTATAATACTACTTTTGACAAATGATTATAAATGTATTCAGATCAAAATATAACATGTAAATAAGAGCAGTCTTCATTAGACATGGATATGAAAATCTTTCATATTATTTATCTTGTCCTAATACCATATTGAATGTGGCTTTATGCATTTTATTTTTTATTTTTTATTTATTCTTTAGATTTGTAACCCGCCCTCCCCAAAGGCTCAGGGCAGCTAACAAGGGCATAAATGCCAGATTAAAACAATAAGAACAGTATAAAAATACAATAATACAACATAATACAGTTATTAAAAATATCGGTGCTCCAATACTCACTCCGAATCATAAAATCAAGATGGTGTTCTGAAGATGTTATAACAGAATATATATATATTCCTTATCAAATGTTTAAAAGGTGATGATTTTATTATTCCACTTGTATTTTCTAAACATATTTTAAAACTATAAAATCAAAGACCTTTAGTTTGATCTTCCCAGAATATCTCGAAATCACGTGCTATCTCAGTACTAATAAACAATATAGCCCTGAAAAGTATAAGAAATGTCTGTTATTCCTGTTGGATCAATTTAATATAATACTGAAATCAGTAAGACAGATCAGGAGATAAATTACTTTGTACCTATTTCAAATTTTCAGTAGATTAGAAATAAGCCATTTGGTCTTATTTTTCACCGTAAACCTTTTGAAGAAATGACATATCTACAATAGATTTAATCTGTTAATAACGCTAGTAGACAGAAGCCTTCTATCTATTATATAGTTTATACTCCTTGCTCATATATGCTTGTACAGAGGCAAATAAAAATGTCATTTGTTATATATAAATAAGCCCTGATACATATGGGGCAGCAAGCCATAAACACAAACATCTTAATGCAAACCAGATTCTGATGTCTTGCAGGCTATGCTGCATATTGCTCTTTAACCCTGGACTTGAGACTGGGAGAAAGCAGGTCTTGTTGCCTTGTGTATTTGCCCATTTTAAGGTGGACCTGTAGTTTAAAGGGATTTTACAATACTTCTGTGAAAGAGATCGGAGGCCCCGGTCACACGGAAGGTTTTAGCCCGGGAGAGGGACGGATTGGGGGTGCAGCAAACAGGTGGGATCTCACCGCAACATCTGGGAAGCGGCGCACACCCATCCCTGATCCGTCCCTAAAGCCGGAAAACCCGCTGCAAAAAAGAACCACCTACAGAGGAGGACTTACCTGGAATGCCGCATCAAGCGCGGCTGTGGGATCGCTGGTGCGCCCGTCGTCCGGAGCAATCCAGGCTCCCGGCTGAACTGCGCATGTGCACACATGCGCAGTTCGGCTGCTGCGCTCTTCCTTTAGTGGCTTCCCCCCGGCATCTGGTCGTGCCGGGAAGGCACTGTGTGGTGGCTCAGGGGATCTATGTGATCCCGCCGCCGCGTCTCTTTTGATGCGGCTTTCAAAAGCCGCACTTTGCCCATGCTCCCCCCCTCCGTGTGGCAGGGGCCAAAGTTTAATGTTTTGTTTTTGATGGGGGAAACATTATGGTAAAAATTATTAAAATCCAACACACTCAAATAATTTCTTTGCCAATGTACCTAAGGTACATAATGTACTAAGGTACATAAGATCTATTTATGTCAAAGCGTGAAGCATTTTTTCTTCAGTATATACATGTGCTAAACATATCAGTACAGTTATTTTTGTCCCTTGTTCAGATTAATAAAAGGAATATGTTGGAAGCACAACCCTTCAACATTTGAGGAGCAATTGGATGAAAAGGGCTGATATATCTATTCTCCAACATAGTACCACCCAAGCTTTTAGATATAAAGTAAGATGATTACCTTGATTGGTTTGTTTTGCCACTGAAATTGTGTAGGTTCATTGAATGCTTCAAGATCCTTGTCCCTCGGTATTTGCCAACAGTTAAGTCAATAACTGCCCTGGCTTATAAACTGTGTTTCTTGCTCAGAAAGCACAACTATCACAATTGCTTTGTTGTAGGAATGCTGACTGCACTTGGGCCATAACTGTTTATAATGGGAGAAATAAAGAAAGAAATATCATGTATAATGTTGCATTCAAATGAAGCCTACCACAGGACATATCAAATACATTTGCTAAAAATGGGAAGAAAAGAGGAAGAAGGATAATGTCTATATTTATGAGGAAAGGAGAAGTTATGTCAGCTATGCTGCCATTGCAGGTGGTGGGGGGAGAGGCAGCTGATGTAGCATTTCTTGTTATGCTGGAATTTTAACTTTCACTTCTCCGTGCTGAGTCTTATCTCATAGCTGAGTGTCTGACCTTGATACCTCTCTCCTGATGCTTCGCTGGGAATATGAACCCATTAGTTTAGGCACACTCCAGCTAATTCCCCTTGACCTTGTCAGGGGACCCCACTTCGAATCTCGTATATCTACTTCCCTCCCACCTTTATAGTTAATCCTGACACTGAATGTATGCACAGATGACTTGCCTTTACTGTACTCAATAAACTTGAACCTTCATGAAGGACCGTTGTTGAGAACTGATTGCTGTGAGACTCTGACAAGTTACAGGTTACCAATAACAATAGTAACACAATTTTTTTGAAGGCCTCACAGACGGCCAAACTCATCAGAGTCTGGAAGCTAAGCAGGGCTGGCCACGGTCGATAACCTGGATGGGAGACCACTAAGAAAGACTGACATTGCTGTGTGGAGGAAGGCACCCCTGGCTTATCTCCTGCCTGGAATGCCCTGTGGATGGGGTCGCCATGAATCAGTTATGACTTGATGGCAAGTCCTTCCTCTTAAAGTATTCAGATTACTTCCCATATCTTATAGCTTGTTATTTCATTGTAGATGGGGAACAAAAGGGGGTTAATACCCAGAGAATCTAAGACGACCTAATGATATTTGAATGGAGGATTTCTTGATTGAGCAGTCTTTTGCTGTTTAATTCTATGCTTGTTTACCTAAAATAAGACCCATTGATACCCAGTGGGGCTTAGTCCAAAGTAAATTCACATAGGCCCCGGTCACACGGCAAAGATGCCACGGGAAAGGCACGGAAGGTGGGCGGATTATCCGGGCGCGATCACACCCCAACATCTGGGAAGTGGAGCGCACCCGTGGCTTACCACCGACAACGCGCGTTCAAAAACTAGTACCTCCAAGGTACTAGTAAACGTTTGCCACGGGCTGCCTCCAGATGCCTGTGGTGTGATCGCACCGGCACGTGGCATTCCCGTCCAGTCCCTTGTTTCCCCGCCGGTGCCGAGGGAAGGACCCGTGGTGTACCGCTGGCGCGTCTGATCGTGTAATCGCGAATCAAACTGCGCTGGGGCAATTAACCACGGCTCCCCCCTGCGATATCCGGCCTATGTGACCGGGGCCATAGAATTGCAGCATTAGACACAGTACTACATGAACTTTTTAGCATAGC
>NW_015204697.1:0-5925 GCF_001447785.1 Gekko japonicus | reverse complement strand
CAACAGAGATCCGTCCCCTAGAGAAAATGGCTGCTTTAGAGTGAACTCTCTGTGGCAGCATATTTTTACTAAGGTCTGTCCACTACCCAAATCTTGTCCCCTCAGACTCTACCGAAAAATCTCCAGGAATTTCCCAACCTGGAGCTGGCAGCCCTACGCAGCCCCAGCAAGTCCTCCCTCAAAAGCCAAAAAGAGGCCTGGAAAGGACCCTGCCCTCTCCCCCTGCTGTTTGACTCAGGGAAACGCAGCCTGGAACACTGTGGTTGCCTAGCAATAGCCACTGGGGAAATCCATGGCTTAAAGCTACAGGTGCTACCGTTATCAAACCACTGGGTTCAGGTTTGTAGAGAGATCTGCCCTGCCCGTTCACAACTCCTGTCACCCCATTTAGGTATCCAAAGGTTTGGCTGACTTGGTTATGAATATATAGAAGCAAGGCATGGAGAAAGCAGACAGGGAGATACTTTTCTCCCTCTTCCATAATGCTGGAACCCAAGATGAGCTGAAGCTGAAAGGTAGGAGATTCAGGGCAGACAAACTGAAGTGTTTGGCCACTGTATGACACAGAGTGTTGGACTGGATGGGCCATTGGCCAGATCCAATATGGCTTCTTATATTTATTTATTTCTTCATTCATTCATAATTTGACTTATAGCCTTCCCTTCCCTAAATACACAGGGCTCAGGGCAGGTCACAACATGATTGATTTTACATTAAAACCATTACAACGATTTCTCTAAAACAGCATCAATATGTGGCATTTAAAAGCGTCCCACCTGGTACAACTTATCTGAAGAGGGAGCAGATGTCACACAGTTTGGGACAGAGGGGGAAACCCTTATTCCATGCTTGTAGCTGCCACCACTTTCTGTGGCAGTGAATTCCATGTGTTAATCACTCTTTGGGTGAAGAAGTACTTCCTTTTATCGGTTCTAACCCAACCGTTCAGCAATTTTATGGAGCCTGAGGTTAAAAAAAAAGAGGCCAAGGAAACCTAATTGGATTGGGTATGAACTACTAGAGACCACCCGGAAAGCTGCTAAATTCTGCTCCCAAGCAATTAAATTGCATTCTACATATATTTCCCAACTTAATGTAAAAGATAGTAGGTGATTGTATTTTATATCTATATCTTTATGTAGTTAGGTTAGACATTGCTGCATTTGTATTAGTTTTAATTACATTTATACAGTTTTATATTTGTATACCTTAATTTTTATATTTTACCAGGCTATGGTCATTCCTTTTCTTACTTATTTGTATTCTGCTCACGGACTGTAAAGTAAAGGACAAGGGTATTAACTACTTATACCTAACGGCCTGGTCATTTGAACTGAATAATGGTGTACCCGAGGCTGGAATTGGGCTGAGGAGGGAACGTGGCTCAGTGGCAGAGGATCTGCTCCGCACGCAGAAGTCTCCAGCTCCTTGCGCCCCATTTGATAGAATCTTTTTGGGGTTTTGCACCACAGGAGTTTTATCCTGACTCCTATGAGTTGTTGTTGTTTTATGTGTATTCTTCTAACAAGGACCTACCCTCCACGCAAATTCTGGCCTGGTCAGGCAGCAGGTGCCCCGTTCACCTCTTCACAGAACAAGAAGAAATTTACGATGAAATATCACCCTGACCACCCCACGTCGGCCGGCTCAGACAGTGATGGAGGGGCAGCAGAAGCAGGCCTCGGCTAACAACCGGCCCACTGACAGCCACAGGAGTGCCCCAACTGACCCAGGGACCCAGGACCAAAGTCACACAGGCTGCCTCACCTCCACTGTCCGGGGAGCCTCTGGAATGCCAACAGTGAAGGGCGCAGCACAGACTCCTTGAGATGAGGCCACTGTACCGGACTCTGCTCGCCACTGTGACTTCTCATACCACCTCTTGGTGCCTCCCAGATCTGTCCTTGGTCTGCTCATAGGTGACTTTCGGCTGCTTGGCCCTGTTCTCAAACCGCCCTTTAAAACCTGCTCTGCACCCACACCCTCTCTCTGTGCAAGATCCTACTGGACTTGAACTACACCTCACAGATTAGAGCCCTACTCTACTCACCCTCCGCTCCAGCTGCACGCTCCGCCCTGGCCCAAGAATGTGTCGGGACAGTGGGGTCCACCACAGAGAATGCATGTGTACGGGCTGCTGTTGATTTTGCACATTTGCAGCGTGGCACCTGCTGAAGTCCCAGCTTTAGATGAACTAAGATGTCGCGGCGGAGTGCAGGGGGAGAGGCCGTCCCACAGACATAAGAGACCAAGGCCATGAAGACCTTTGTACCTAAAATTCCACCTGGGAACTGACAGGTAACCATCAGAGTGACTGCACAATGGGCATCAGATGTATCCTCCCTGTACTTCTCGTTAATAGCTGTTGCATTGTGTTCTGCACCATTTGCAGTCTCCATGTTCCTACTCAGGTGAGACCAATATACAGTGTGTGACGATATCAGGCATTGATCCAGGCAGGGGATCACTTGCTACATCACATGGTAGCCCCGTGTGTTCACTGTCCGACAACACATACCCCACACTCAGGGGTCATTTCATAGAAAAAGAGGTGCAGGAGCTCATTAGCATAATTTATTTGTGAGAAGTGGAACCGGAAGCGGCGCATCGACGGGCGGATGCGCGGCGAGCTCCGTGCCGCCCGTCCCATTTTTGCCTTCGTTTGAGCCCCCCGCTTAATCGGGGGAGCTCGACCAGCCCTCTTGGGGGGAGGGCTGGAGCAGGGGGTGCTTTCTGGCCCCTTCCGCATTCGGCAAGCGGGGGGGTGACCAGGACAGCCCCGAAGCCGGGCAGAAAACCGGGAAAGAACATGGCCGCCATGTTCGAGAAGACACTGCCAACCGGGTTTTTAAATGGTGTTTGGGAGTTATGTGAAGCAACACAGAAGGCTAAAGATGAAATGTAAATGGAGAGTCTAAGGAGAAATGAAGTCCCCCAAAAGAAATGGAGTCTAAAAAGGTGAAGTAAAACGGCCGGGATTTGTACGGGACTAAATTGCAAGTTGAAAAAATGGTGGGGAAGAAAATGATTTGAAGAGCATTGAGATGGCGGACAGAATGAAAGACTTAGAGACGGCTGGTTGTTTGCAAGCTCAAAAGAATTGGCCCAAAGGGGAATGTTCAGTGAGAGACGAGGAGGAATGTGAGGAAGATATGGAGAATGAGGAGGTGGATTGGGAGCAGTTCTTCAGAATGATGAAAGAGGCTGTGATAAAAGGCTGTGAAGAAGCTTGCAAAGATATAAGGAAAAAATACAATATACAACCAGAAATAGAGGGAGAAGAAAAGCAGGCACAATGGGCAGGGAAGAAGGACTTAGAAGAACCAGAGGAGGAAGAAGTAGAGGATAATGATATTGGCAAAGAAGTTAAGCTGGGTGACTGTGTGAAAGCTGAAGGTTTGAAAGGGGACAAACTAGACTCTGGGAAAATTCAGTGTGATGGCAAGGTGGGACGCCCAAAAGAAGATAGTCAAGGTTTAAAAGCTGCACGAAAGAAGGAAAGAAATAAGATCAGAAAAAGGAGAAAGGTGTGGAAATTTTAAAAAGACAATACACCCTGGAAAGCAGAAGGACAGAAGGACAGAGAGAAGAGATACAGAAGGCAAAGCACGTTGAAAGAGCGCAGACATAGAGACATGCTGATGTTGAAAAATAAGCTTCAAATGCTCAAAAAGAAAAACAAGTTATATGAAGCAGGGAGGAGTTGTTTCAGTTATAAGCTTAAAATGGAAATTGACCTAAAATCTATTTACCAATGAATTGAAGCATTGTAATGGTAGGATGTATAACTTTAGTGTGTCAGATGAAAATTAATATAGTTAAGAGAATATTTGAGTATGTGCAAAATATAAATGGTATATTATTCCTAATGAGAAGTCAATAATAATAGGAATAAGGGGAATATTTAAAGTACTTATAAATGAAGTAATGTACTGTAGCTATTTATACTATCTTGTGGAAAGTCTGTGGTCTGGTGTGTTGAAGAATAGACTCCAAATGCGTAAAAGAAAAAACAAGCTATATGTGACCCAAAACATTTATTTACCAATGAACTGTGTTTATAATAGAAATTGGTCTGAGAATGTTTTGTTTATGTTTTATTTATCACTAATGACTTAATGTACTGTAAAGTTTTTTGTCTACTTTCTGAAAAGTCTGTGTTATATTAGTTGGTGTGCCTTCAAAAGGTGAAAGTTAAGGCGGAAGGACTATTTGTGTAAAACTATTAGAGATTGTGGTGGGTGGTGTATTTTAAAGAGGTAAAGGATAAGGAGGTAGAATTATTTGTAAATTTTGCTGGAAGGGGGTAGATGAAAAATTGATTAAGTTTAGAGAGTCCCTAGAGTGGAGATGTGTTTGGAATGAGTAAGGTAAAATTGATTATACTTAATATATATATTCTTAATGAAATTATTATAAAGTGAAGTGATTTATTTATAATGGGAATGAAATTAACATAAAAATAATGTAATGTTGAAATGATAAATTTTATTTAAAATTATATTTAAATTTAAAGAAAATGAAGTTTATATAAAATTATGAAATGATGAAATGATAAATTCATGGCTAGAATAATAGAGAGGTCTGATTTGGGTGATAAATATGTGAAATAGTAGTAGTAAATCGGGAGATTAAATTGATTTTATAAGTTTATTTAGTTAGTTATGAATATATGATGGTTAGCATTGGTTAAGGGTATAAATTTGTAAAAAAATTGAAGATAAAAGGTGAAGGGGTTGAATAAGATTATTTTTTGAGTGTGTGTAGTGTTTATGTGAAAATTGTGTGTAGTATTTATGAGAAAATTGTGAAAGAAAAGAAATTTTGTTGTGGTATATATAGGTTTAAATCTAACATTGGTAAAAAAGAATAGTTCTGTTGTGGGTCTACAGTACAGATAAAAATTTGGGTATAGCTCTGATGGGAGTAAAATCCTTAGTAAGTTATAGAGATAGAAGAACTTAGTCAAAAATGAATGCTATGAGAAGAAAGGGAAGATATGATATAGTAAAGATACGATTGATAAGCTCTCTGTGTTGCAAGGTAAAAGGTGTTGTATGATCTATTTGTGGTGTATTGGTGATGGGTGTGTTGAAAAACTCAATAAAGTTTTTTTTTAAAAAAAGCATAATTTATTTGCATATGCCACACGCGCTGACATCACCAGAAGTGTGTCAGAAGGCTACACCCACCGCTCAGGCTCCACTGGACTGTTTTGGATTGCTAGCTATTGGAAGGGGGGAGGAACGTGCAGATCTGCCCTCGCAAAGGAGGGAGAGCTTGTACCTGAATAAAACTTGGTCTTAAAAGGTGCCACTGGACTGTTTTGGACCGGGGGGGCGGGGCTCTGCAACTTACCTGACTGCTTCTTGCTCTGACTTGTTGCATGTGCCCACCCCCTGGGCTCTTTACTGCCGGAGCTCCGCTCCTATGCGCTCCTGCAGGAAATGACTCCTGCCCACATTAGTGTTGGACCTCCCTCCATCCAGCACTCTCTTTTATGGGAGCATCAGAAATTCGACATTACTGTTGTGCAGGACTCCATTTAGATAAGTGTTTCTTCACATGTGTAATGGAATAACCCTGATTTAGCCACTGAAGAAAATATTTCCTCAAGGAATAAAGAGTGATTGTTTTTCCACTAACAAAAGTTGAGAAAAGCTACAGTCTACCTCTGTCAGCTCTCTTAAAGGAACTTAAAAACAAGATGAAACAATGGAGTGCCTTGAAATTCTCATGGGCCGACAGACTAAGTGTCATCAAAAGTATTCTGCTACCGAAATTCATGTTTATCATCAGAACTCTGCCCATCCAAATCACAAAGAAAGAGTTTTCTAACTGGCAGACGGCTTTTCTACAATTTGTTTGGGATTACAAAAAACCTCGAATCAGCTATACAACATTAAAGAGATCATCTAAAGACGG
>NW_015204696.1:0-5262 GCF_001447785.1 Gekko japonicus | reverse complement strand
CCTTTCCTTCTCCTGCGTTCTCTCACAAGGGCCAATGCTGTTGTGTGCCTAATGTTCTCTGTGTGGTGGCAGCCAGCTTGTGGCGGTCCTGTAGGGCTTTCAAGGCCAGAGACGAACAGAGGGGGTGTTTTGCCTTTCCTTCCTCTGCACAGCAATCCTGGGCTTCTTTGGCGGTCTCCCATCCAAGGACGAACCAGGGCCGGCTCTGCTTAGCTTCCGAGACTGGACACCGTCAGGCAAGCCGGAGCCAGCCAGGCCGGGCCATCCAGGTCCCTGACGCCAAGTATCGAAATAAGGAGACAGCATAATAGTTTCAAACAGGAGCGCAGTTTAAAGACTTGGGCTGTTGGTGTAGAGCTGCCCTGACAGCAACTTCCTTTCTCCCTGCTTCTGCCAGCGCTACGTCCTGGAGTGGACTCAGGCAGTCTGAAACACTGGCCCTGATTAAAGGAACAGAATTGTCAACCACAGTGTGGCCACGGTGGCCACACTATGTGACTCAGTTGGGAAAGTTAAACTAGCTTTCTAAAGGGCTGAAAAGTGGGAGAGAAAATGTAGAGCCCAGTGCCACCGTCTTGAAGAAGGAGCTTAAAAACTCTTTGGAAGCAACGAGTCAGACTACTCCTTTAAAAATTATTATATTATCAGTTTACAACACAAAGAAAAAAAGCATACTACAACCTTCAACAATCTCTAAATCATTTATGAGATATAAGTACATAGGTAGTCATCTATAATCTACTACAATCCACTACAATCATCCGTATCAAATCAAACATAAACTACAATCATCTATATCAGAGGTGTTGAACTCATTAGTTAAGAGGCCCAGATCTGAAATAAATGTCACTTTGTCGGGCTGAGCCATGTTTGCCATAAAATGTAACATGAGGTTCTGAAGATATAAACTTTATAAAGATGATTTCAGATGCCAAATGGCAATAGCAGGCTTGATTGGATTAAGTGTGGTATGCAGAGGGGTAGTAGGTGTGGATATATCAGCGTTGGTGATGAGACATGAAACCCAGGTCTCAATTTGGTCCAGGAGGATTCAGTCCAGAAGGATGAAAATAATAAATGGAAATAAGTCTGAAGAAGTGAGCAGTAACTCACAAAAGCTTATAACCTACCTGTCCCGGCGACGGGACTCCCGGGACCCCAATGGCTTCCTCACCCCCCTCGCCGGCCATGGGAGACCCATACGAGGAGCTGCGGCCCCCGCTTACCAACAGACAACATGGGCCTCGAACGATGGCAGAGAAGAGGGAGGCCTGGCGGGCAACAGCAGCGGAAGGACCCAGCCGGCTGGCAGGGGACCTGGACGAGGCGAGGGCGGTGTGGAACCCAGGAGGCTTGGGGTTTTTTCTCTCCCCTGGAAGCAGGAAGCTGGAGAGAACTGGGCAAAAGTGAGCTGCGATGCTGGACACAAGAGGGAGTCAGTTGCTCGTGGGCAGGATAGGAACCCTGCAGGGGCCAGTTCTGGCCTGCGGGTCGTATGTTTGACACCCTGATCTATGTCTGTCACCCCACTGATCGCCAGACTCTCAAATGGCCAAAAACATGCTCAGAGGCAGGAGATGGGAGTTGCCACAGGGGGGAAGTGTAATGTTGTGGTTTCTAATAGTGGTAGAAAGAGTAAGAGTCCAGTAACACCTTAAAGACTAACAAAATTGTGGTAAGGTACGTGCTTTTGTGAATCACTGCTCACTTCTTCAGACTTATTTCCAATTATTCTTTGCATCCTTCTGGACTGAATCCTCCTGGACCAAACTGAGACCGAGATTTCCTGTCTCATCACCAACGCTGGTATCTCCACACCTACTATCCCTCTGCATATCACACCTAATCCAGTCAAGCCTGCTATTGCCATTCAGCATCTAAAATCATCTTTATAACGTTTATATCTCTTGTACCTCGTGTTACATTTTATGGCAAACATGGCCCGGCCCGATAAAGTGACATTTATGTCAGACCCCGCCACCACTGATCCTGTCTCTACCTCGTGCCCATTTATGGACTTTGGTCCTTTGCCTTGCTTGAACTGCAACACCTCTGAACCGCCGCGTGCCCAGAGGGACCTCAGACTTGGCTTTCGTGGTGCTGTGGTGGTGTCACTGCGGCTGAGGGTGTATGCGGCCGCTTCGTTGGGCCACCCAT
The DNA here is from genome assembly GCF_001447785.1 of Gekko japonicus. Classification (NCBI taxonomy): domain Eukaryota; kingdom Metazoa; phylum Chordata; class Lepidosauria; order Squamata; family Gekkonidae; genus Gekko; species Gekko japonicus. The sequence goes on along the minus strand of NW_015204696.1, from coordinate 3,105 downwards.
TGCCTCAGCCGTCTTAAAATTTTCCGGGGGCCATGCCTCACCCGGGAGAGCAGTGGCCAGCAGAAGCAGGCAGGTGATGTTAAAACTGGAGGGATGATTGTCTCTGGGGAGGGTAGTCTCTCCACCGGTGGCATTGCTGCTGGCCTCTCTCGCTCAGGGCTGGTGGCCTCCACTGGTGGTGTCCATGCTGTTGTCTCCTCTGCCGGCTGGACCTGAGATCAGCAGAAAGGCTACCAAATGAGTCTGCTAATAAGTCTTCTGAGCAAGGAATTTTGGGAAGTGGACTTCTCTGAAGGAAATGGGGCATTGTTCTGGAAGATTCATTTAATACGCCAGCCAGGCAGAACAGGGGGAGGGAGGTGGCTTGGAGGCCACTGTAAGGGCCAGCCAATCAAGGCTCCATGGAGCTGAGGGGTCATTGGCCTGAGGATTGTTCCTCAGGCCAGCCAATCAGCATCCTCACAGCCAGCTGGGGGAGTGGGGGTGATTCCCTCATGGACCGAATCATCTGCTCCTTGCACCAGCAGCTTCTTCTGGAAACGAGGAGAAGCGGTCGCTCTGGGGCTCTGATCCATTTGGATCTTGTGTCTGCTTTCATAGCAGGGGGATCCACAGGGAGACTGCCCACCCAAACCAGGCACTTGGCATGCCTACTTCCCATGCACCTTCACTCCTTTTTCCTCTCAACTGCAAAGCCCCAGACTCTTTAGCCTTCTCTCTGAGGGAAGGAGTTCCAGCCTTTGGATCCTTTTGCTGGGCCTTTTCTGAACTTTTCACTGCTCCGCAGCCTCCTTTTGTGAGTGGGGAGCCCAGAATTATGCACGGGGTTCCAAAATCAGCACACCAGCTACGCATGTGTCCAAACATATTCATTTGCAGTTGGACACAATGTATGAATCCAGGATAAAATTTAGGAAAGCTCTGCAAATGTAGCTTTATGCCATGAGGACTAGAACCTCTCTGACGTGACAGCCAATGACCTTAAGATTTCACCCATCCCACACAAGGCAAGTATCCTCGGGGACAAAAAACACTCTGGCAGTGTATCTTAAACTGAGCCATTTTTAAGGCACCCAAAGGCCCTGACTTTGGCTAGAGACTAAACTGGTTGCCCTTCTGGGATTTTTGTGTACCTTCACGAGTGTTCCATAGCAGGGGTAGTACCCCAGAGAGTCGTCACTCGACGAGCCATCGGAGTCTGGCTCAGGGGTCGAAACAGTCGCACTCGGGGTCGAATATCCATCAAAGCTGAAGAGTGAAACCTGGAAGGCAAGGAGGAAACAAAGAAAAGCTTCAGACTGTACAGGAGCTGATATTCTTAGGTAGTGAACAGCATTAGTCGCCAACTCCTCTGTTACGTCCGTGCAAGAGTCGCTACATGCAAGGAGGTGGCCCAGAGGCTGAGAGTCAGGATGCCCCCCCCATCTTTTTGTCTCTGCCATTAACTCCCTAGGGGGCTTGAGACAAGACATTTGGCCCCCTCCCCAGTTGCCGCCATCTCTACTTTGGCCCGTGGACGACTGAAGCCTGCTTAGAACACAAAGGACTGTGGTTCAGCGGCAAAGCACACACAGAATCTGTCCCCAATTCAGTCCCCAGAATCTTTGGTTTAGAGGAGAAACTTTTCTCTTCCTGAGATCCAGGACAGCCAATGGAGAATGATGGTTTGACTCTGCCTTAGGTAGCCATAGGGGCTGATCTGGTTTCACAAGGCATGTTTGGCTGGGACTAGGGCTCTATCGTTAGAGACCCCGATTTGCATGCAGGAGGCCCCCCCGGTTCAGTCTCCACTTAAAGAAATCTCAGGCAGGAGGGACTGAGAAAGGGACTGAGAGCTACGGCTCTTCAAAGTTAAGCTAAGCTAAAGTTAAGAGTCCGACAAGGGATGTGACTCTACAAATGGCAGCTTCATATGTTTCAGGAAGGTCCCTTAGTTTAGGTGGCCACCCTAAAAGGAGTCTCTGGTGTCGAGGAAGACCCTCTGCCCCAGTCCCTGGGGAGCTGCTGCCAGTCGGAGGAGAGAATACTATAAGAACGGGCACTCTGACGCCACGTCAGGCGGAGGTATCTGGGGTCTATTCCGGGCAGGCAGTTTGCCCTTCCATTCATCCTGTGGATGGAATGATAGCTGGGTGAAACCACACCCCCCCCCCCCCCGCTTTTCCTCATGTGACTTTTGAATTCTGTGAGTTGTTCTCAGGAACTCCACGTTATCCTAAAATAATGACTCCAAAATTAGTATTTCTGCTGTGTCCCATGGTGTTCTTTACGGTTGCAGCTGACCCAAGACAGCTTCTGTTCAGTGTTCCCTCTGTGCTGAGTTAGTGTGAGCTAGCTCACAGTTTTTTTAGCCTCTGGCTCACACATCTTTGCCTTAGCTCAGGAAGGGATGGCTCCAGAGCAAACTAATTTATGCAGCAGCCAAATCGCTCACTCACAACTTTAATGCCAGTAGCTCACAAAGCAGAATTTTTGCTCACAAGACTACACAGCTTAGAGGGAGTATTGCTTCTGTTTTGTCTTGTTTCTTAGTGGCCCGTTTCCAGGACCCGACAGATTCTTGGTGCCTGCCTGCGGGCCTGTTCTTTGAATTCTTCTCTCAGTCCCTCTGACCCCTAACCTACCTGCACCTCTGGGTATCTGCCCAACTGCCTTTTTTCCTTGGAAGGCTTACCGTACTCCAGAAAGATTCCGATTCTTCTTCAGTATTTGGGTATGGCCAGGTCTCATCGGCACAGGGGGAATTGGATGTCTGTAGGGGCAAGTGGGTACTGGTGAATGTTTTTTTTCTCTTTCCACCCATGAAAATCATCCATGGGATGCAAGCCACTGAACGGATGGCCATAAGTCATGACATGAATGGCACCCCCATGTTCAGAAACAGTCTACCTTTGAATACCAGGGGCTGAGGAACAAAGGCCAGGCAAGGGGAACCTTGCATGTGTTCTAAAATCAGCAGGCCAGTCTCTTTTCTGGAGAGAAAGTTGGAGGAAAGGGGCCTTCAGTTTTTGCCTGCAAGGCAACTAGGGTTGCCAGTCTCCTGTGTTTTGGATCTCCTGTGCTTTGGATCGATTGTACTACATGTGCTGCCCCATACCTCCGTGG
>NW_015204695.1:0-5404 GCF_001447785.1 Gekko japonicus | reverse complement strand
CACAAATAAAAATAACTTTCTACATTCCCTTAAAATGAGGGGAGGAATTATTAGAAACTGCGCTCATACTTAGAGAATAAACTCCAACAATATGTCTCCCCCCACATATGACGATCGACCTCCTGCCTCTGTTACCCTTGAACCAGTCATCCAGATATGGCCTAAGAATGGTAGCATTCTAACAGCTGTCCCATGTATTGAACAATGTGAGAACTTATGTCCACTCAAGGCAAATCAATACAAAATACTGAGCTAGAACATAGCTGGTTGGAATAGTGAAAGTCAGATGCCATATGTTATTTCATTTCTAACCCAACATGATATTATTTTACTTCAAGAAACATGAGCTTTAAATGAAATGACATTTCCTGGTTATATTAGACTCACCAGGAAAGTGACCTTAGGGAACAGGGGAGGGAGACCTAGGGCCAGACCAGCACGTCTAATCTCCATGCTGTTAAATATTACCTCATCTGAAGTTTTGATTTCTAATTATTTGGCTTTGGCTGTTTTGGTTACTCTGCATAATTTTACCTTGATTTTTATTTCAATTTATTTACCCCCAGATGCTGAATCAAAATTGCAATATGTTAATAGGGCTATATGATGAACTGATGGAGAATTTTCCAGATATGATGGTTATTTTAGCAGGCGACTTTAACTCCAGAATTGGAAGCAACAATGAAGCTTTACTGTCTACCTGGTTGGGCTTTAACATTGATGATACTTTATTCCCTTTAATGTGTTCAAGAGCATTAAAAGACATCAGTATTAATAGGGCAGGTCTGAGGCTCTGAATTTGCTATACAAAGAGGACTTACTATATTAAATTAGTATATGGAGATTGATTGAAGGGGTAACTACTTTTTTTGGTCCCAAGGGGGCTAGTGTTATTGACTATATTCTGGGAAGCAGAATCCTGTTATGTAATTTTTGTACTGCTTAATGTGTCATGTCAATACTTAGGTCATGCTTCTGTTTCTTTCTGGTGGCTCCAGACTTCCAGTGCCCTAATGCATTAATTATTGAATGTCCATTTTGTTGATTGTACTGGCACACCATGTGTAATCTGCCTTGTGTCCATGTGAGAAAGGTAGACTAAACATAAATAAATAAGTATCTCAAGAGTTTGGTTTCACTTTTGCATTTGTGAAAGAGTACCTAAACTGGCAAGTGTACCACCAGTTCTGGTGATACTGATTAAAGTCACTCTGTAATGATGACGGACTAGAAGACCCTAGAGGTTCCTTCCAACTCTATGATTCTATGATGTTAAATACTATTCAGATTCTATGGTTGACATGCACAAAAGATTTCAAATATGCAGATTGTATTAATGATGATTTCCCCCCTTTTTTCCCCTGAGAACCAGTTTGGTGTAGTGGTTAGGAGTGCGAACTCTAATCTGGGAGAGCCAGGTTTGATTCCCCACTCCTCCACATGTAGCTGCTGGTGTGACCTTGGGTCAACTACACATTCTTTCAGAGCTGTTCTCTCATGAGCAGTTGTCAAAAGAGCTCTTTCAGCTCACCTACCTCATAGGATGTCTGTTGGGAGGGGAAGGGAAAGTAGATCGCAAGCCACTCTGAGACTTCTTCTGTTGGTGAAAGGCAGGGTATAAATCCAATCTCCTCCTCCTCTTCCTCATCCTTCTTCTCCCCCCCATTGGAAATGGAAGATCTAGAAAAAGGAAAACATATGATACAATGCCTGTATTGTTCATAACTTAGTGGACTGGAGGAGCTTTTCTTCTGGTGAAACAGGGAGGACAGTCTCCTTTGAGTAAGCAATAGAGCTGGGTCTGTGCTGAGGAAGAAGGATGCTGTTTATGTAATAAAGTTCACATGAGGCTTGTTGCTTTAGGAAAGAAACAGAAATCCTGTTTTTGTAAAATAGTTCCATAATTTGATAGCAAAAGAACAGACAATCTATTTATCTATCTAGGCCAGAATGGAGAGTGATTGCAGAGAGCACATCTTGACCTCATGGCAGATAAAAAAGAGAAGCACGAAGAGAAGGAGTTACATGGATGGAAGGAATCCCTGAGAATAGCAGTCTGGGTAAACAAAGGGGCAGCCATATTCAACAAAGGGAAGGATTCAGGACCTGACCTGACCAGCCTTGCTAGTTCTACTGTCCCCTCTGAAACCCCGGTGTGCTCTGTACAAAGGAACACTGCACAGTCCTCCACTTCCAACACCTGACCACCACAAAGGCTATTTTGGAGATCATGGAACCTGCATGAACAAAAGCTGTGTGGTGTGGGAGCTGGCTGGGGTAAGAAGAGAAACTGGATGGGAGTGAGTGAAAAGACTGACTGTATCTAACCCATTTCTGTTTCTGGCTGTCACTTTTCCACTGATGTATACACGAGAGACATTGTTATGAATAATTCTGTATTACTTCATTAATACCAGATCACAAAAACGAAACCTTTGGTTGATGCATGAAATATTCTGGGTTCGAGACATGTGTAGAGATCAGCTCATAGTTTATTAGTGAATCAGCTCAAACTTAAGATGACTCCAACAGGGCAGAAGCCCTGCTTATATGTGTGCAAATCAACACACACACCCCACACACACTCCCCGTGATAGGCTATTTACATTGCACCTCCTAATCAATAGGTCCATTCCAGGATTCTGGATGCCTATTGTTCTGGTAACGTAAGCTAGTCAGTTTCCCAGTGCTGTCCTTGCTCAGTACATAACACCCCTCTCCCCAAAGTCCAAGAACACCTCAACAAACAAAGTCCCTTAAGTAGGCCAGTCTGCGCCATTCCTGAGTTGAATGGCGCAGCTCCGTCTGTGGGGCCAGGGTCTCTGGAACAGGGTTTGAGGGTGCTGGCGCTGTGCTGGTGGACGGCAGTGGAGCTAGCAGGGCATCAGGCAATTCCATGGCCACTTGATCGCCTTCCTGGTGATTAGGTGGTGTGTTGTCTTCCACGGTCTCTGGTGCCTGTGACCGTGGTAGCTGCATGTCGTTGTCATCAGGAACTGCTAGATGGAGCGGTGGTTCTACTGGGAGTAGATGGCTGTGGAGTTGGTTGATGTGTCTCCGCAGCACTTGGCTGTTTTCGGTAGATACCTCTTATGACAGGGGCCCTGTAACTTGGGTAACCCAGGCCAGAATCCAGGCCAGGCCACTGGAGAAGTTCTGGGCATAGATGGGGTTGCTCGGAAAGAATCCACGGGGCGCCTCTTGGCTCTCCGGAGCTGGGCGGTGCTCTGGAGTGTGGTCGGGGTGCAGCCAGTCTAGACGTGTTGTTAAGTGCCTGTCCATAAGGAATTTCATGGGGCTGCATCCAGTGGAGGTGCTCAGGGCAACTTGGTGGCCAAAAAAGAAGGCCGGGAGCCGGTGGCCCCAGTCCTCATGAATGATCCATCGAACAGACTCCTTTGTGATCCTCACCATCCATTCAGTTGGCCATTGGTGGCTGGGTGGAAAAGAGCAGATCGGATGTGCTGGATTAGGTAGCAGCTCATAAACTCCTGGAACTCCCCCAATGTGAAGGCTGTTCCATTATTCGTTATGACAGTGTCAGGTAGGCCATGGGTGCAGAAAATTTGTCGGAGGGCTCAGATTGCTGCCTTGGAAGAGGTGGAGGAGACGGGCACCACTTCTAGTAAGAGTCCACCAAGATGAAGAAGATCTGTCTCTAGAAGGGGGCCATGAAGTCCAGGTGTAAGCAGGACCACAGTTTGTGGGTGGATTCTCACTGTTGTACTGGGGCTCCAGGAGGCGCCGGCCAGGTTTCTTGGCAGGCCTAGCAGTGTTTAACACAGTCCTCGATTTTGCTGTCTAAGCCAGGCCACTATACATAACTGCAGGCCAGTGCCTTGAAGTGTGCCAGGACGGCGTTTGAAGTGAGCAGCTCCTTCATGGCCCAGCTTGCTTCTGGCCGCAGACCCAGGGAGCCTTCTTGTTGAGGAGCTAATACAGTGGCTCCACAACCACAGCCTTGTGGGACAGGAATGAATGATAAAAGTTCAATAGCCCCCAAAAGGCCTGAAGTTCCTGCTTGGATCTGGGACCTGGGATGTTGATGATGGCACGGATCTTGTTGGGAGTGGGGTGGATGCCCTGGGCCTCAATGGAGAACTCCAGGAATTCAACTCATGGGAACCCCAGGAGACATTTTTCCCACTTTACTTTGAGATTGGTGGCTTGGAATTACTGCAGGATGATGCATAGTCTCTCAGCGAACTCCTCTTCCATGGTTGCAGTGATCAGAACATCGTCAAAGGAGGGCTGCACCCCAGGAATTCCTTTAAGGAGAGAGTCCATTAAATTCTGGAAAATTCCTGGGGCTACACTGACCCCGAATTGCAGCTGCCTCACTCAGAATGCCCTCTTGTGGGTTACTATTGTCTGGGCCTCTGTGGTAGCATCGTCCACCGGTAGCTGTTGGTAAGCCTGAGCTAGGTCCAGCTTACTGAAGATCCAGGCATTCACCAGGGATTCCAGGATGTGGCTGACCACCAGGACTGGATATGCATGGTCCTGGAGGGCCTTGTTTATCGTGCATTTGTAGTCCACGCAGATTCGGATGTCTCCGTTGGGCTTTACTGGTGTTACAATAGGGGTCTCCAACTGGGTGTGTGATACCAGCTGTAAAACTCCTTGGGCCACTAGCCGGTCCAGCTCCTTGTCTATCTTGGGCTTTAGGGTGAACAGGACATGCCTGGCCTTCAGCCTCATGGACCAGACCTCCGGATTGAATTGTAGGGAGACAGGAGGTCCGGTGTAACGACCGAGCGTTCCATCAAAGATTGCCAGAAACTCATCACACACTCTCTGAAAGTCTCTAGTGGCCATGTGGTGCACCCCTGTAACTCGGAACCAAGCAAGTCCTATGACGCTCGTGCGACTGCCTCTTCACTACCAGCAAGTCCAAAAGTCCATTGAAGATGGTGGGCTTTTCGCATGCCGGACCTCTGCGGTGACCTGTTCTGTGGCTTCCTAGGCAAGGGCCATCTCTATGGCTTCCTTAAAGTTAGGGTCACCTTTCACAAGGATCCTCTTCTGGAGCCGCTCGTCCCTTATTCTGCAGACCAGCTTGTCCCGGAGGACTTCCTTGAGGTTCACAAAGTTGCAGTGCCAGGCGATCCGCCATAGTGCTGTGATGAAATCCATGAAGAATTCTTTGGCGATCTGGTACCTCGTGTAAAATGCATGATGGCAGTGATGACAGATGGCTTAGGGGAGAAATATTCCTTAAACCAGTCCAGGATCATTTGGTAGGCCCTGTCTTTGAGATCCACGGGGGCGATGAGCGAGCGGGTGATCTTGTAGGTCATGCGGCCACATACCCGGAAGAAAGCGGTGCGCTTCTTCTTTGTGGCCTCAATCCCAAAGGACTCAAGGAAGAACTTGAACTGGCCCATGTAGGACTCCCAGTCCT
>NW_015204694.1:0-8114 GCF_001447785.1 Gekko japonicus | reverse complement strand
GCCTGATTCTTGCCTCCAATATTCTAAACGATTTGCTGTTCCTTTTCCCCAAATAGTCAGATGGAACACAGAGGTCATTTGCATATGCGGTCTGATTGGCCTTTGCCTCTAACACTCTAAACCGTTTGTTGTTGCGAGTAATTGAATGTGTCATGAGGTAAAAAAATATATCCCAATTTCCTCTTAAATGGTCACTGGAGTTGCCAAAAATACATATCCCAATCTTCCCTTAAATTGTCACTGGAGTTGCCAATCTCCCTGTGGGGTCTAGAGATCGCCCAGAAATCACCGTGTTCCCCAGCCACAGCACATCATTTCCTCTACAGAAAATTTCCCAGCTATTACCATGGCTGCTTTGGGCAGTGGACTCTGTCGTGCTATACCCTGCTGAAATCCCTCCACACCCCAAACCCTGCCCTCCCCAGGCTCTACCCCTCAGATCTACAGGTCTGGCCCTCCCCTTAATATTGCCAGCCTCCAGGCAGCACCTGGAGATCTCCAAGATCAGGTCTCCTGGACAAAATGGCTACTTTGGGCAATGGACTCTATGAAATTGTACACTGCGTGAGGTCCCTCTGCACCCCAAACCCTGTTCTCCCCAGGCTCTACCCCTCAGATTTACAGGTCTTGCCCTTCTCTTAGTACCATCTGTAGGGAAGGTTATTTTTCTGTAAAAAAAATGCCAAGTCTCTGTATTCCTTTCTCTTTTTCCTTATTTCAGATGGAATATCCTTCATAACTTTAATTTCTTGTCTTTGATCTTCAAAGTGGTTCCATTTGTTGCTTTCAAAACTCGATCTCTTACTTGTCTCCTGGAGAATCTCACCACAATCTCGCCAGGCAGATCATTCTTTTTTATGTAATCAGAGTACGATCTATAGATTGTATCTATTTCATTTTGTAGAAAATCCGCTTTTAAATCTGCCTTGATTGTCTCTCTGTGTGTGAAATCTCTCTTGCCAGTCTCAATACAGCCCACTGAACATTAGTGGGGGTCCCAGACAATGTCCTGGACTTTGGGATCCCCCAACAGCTGGTGCCATGACTCAGATATGGTGTCTTGGGTTCAGACTGGCCTTTGATATTGTGTATTGACTCTCCAGGAAAGCAGGTGGCAGGTGAGTATTCTTTTCCTCTGGTTTCAGGAGATTGTCTGGATGTGTGGTATTTGTTAAAGAGACTTAAAAAATTATTTCAAAATATGTCACATATATTAAACACAACACATATATTGAAACTATAAATAAAGCATATAAAGCTGTGAAGTTAAGATGAAAAAGTCCTGGTCAACCATCAAAACAAGAGGATCTGCTTATATTCATATCAAGTCCATATAATTCTCATCATTTGGTAAAATGTTATTTTCCATCAAATAATGAATAACAGGAGACCACAATCCAGTGTATGCTAGTTTCTGTTGATCTGATCTGTTCAGTTGTGTATTATTATTCAGCCATTGATCTATCGTCAGCATTTTATTATCTTTCCATTTTGAAGCTAACAATGTTCTAGCTGCCGAAAGTGGCCCCTTCCCATTCAATCTTTAGGAAGTGGGTGAAGATGGTTTTGTTCGAGACGGCATTGAATTAAAGCTGTCCTAAATCATGATTTTAAATTTTGTTTTAAGTTTTTATATAATTAGTTATATATATATTGTTAGTATTGAAAACTGCCTTCAGCTTCCATAAGGAATGTGTTGGAGGAGAGTTTTACGTAGCCGACTTAACATATACTGTGTACAAAAAAGTGGGTCTGAGACCAAATTGAGCCTGAACTCTCCCTAGAAACTAAAATGACTGAACTGTAGACTGATAACCTGTTATGACACTCTCAGGATAGAGCATCTTCTGTCATACTTACATGCTGAGTACAGGGGAAGGGTGTTGGTGGACATTTCTCTTCACAGGCCTAATGTGTCAGCAAAGAAAAGCAAGGTGTGATGCAGGCATGCCCGATTTCATGGGCTCCTGCCCGTTGCCAACCAGCTGGCCAGTGGGGGGAAGCCCCACCCCCAAGAGTGACCACCAGCAGTTTAAAAGGGCACAGAAGAGTGTTCCTTTCAACACTTTTCCAATCATCCCCCTTTCTACTAGTCCAGTCCTGCTGTATACTACCTAGGCCATACTGAGACTTTCAAAAGCATCCCCACGAGCCTTCGGGAAACATTCAAAGAAAACATGGGGAATGTTTGCCTCACCACAGAACTATAGATTTGTGACATAAAACAATGATCCAAGGTACAGACTTGGGAAATTATGATTTTTAGATGTTTCCTTTTATCCCTGTTTTCAGTATCGGTTCTTCCATTTTGCAAAGTGAGCCTGTGGCTCACGGGCATGCTTTTGAAAGACTCACCATGACCTAGGTGGTATACAGCAGGACTGGGGTAACAAATAGGAGGATTGTTGGAGATATATAGAAGGAAGCAATCTTGAGTGCCCTTCTAAGTATGTGTGTGTGGGGGGGGCATGCACCTGAACTCCAGCAGTGAATTATCCGCTTGTACTTCAGGTGCAAGCTGTCGCCACTTCTTGCAAGCAGCATTCAAAGGGTCCCCTTAAATTTTGTTTGCAAGAAGTGAGGAATGCCCCCCAAAGCCCCCTACTGTCAACAAGGAAGGACATGGGAACCCGAATGTCATGAGAATACCAAGGCAAGCTTGGAAACACTGTAATCTGCCCAACCATTGGCAAAAATCTGAGGATATTCAAAGAAGGTCCATAAAAATGGTTTTTTTTTTAAAAAAAAAATGTTATGCACTTCAACTTAAAATTTTAATAAACCTTTCGAACTACAGAACTATTTTGGGAACTTTCTTTTGGGTGCATGTTATCAAAATGGAAAAACTCTAATACTGTGAAAGAAGTAGAATTTACTGAGACGTATTGCATTTTACTAAATGCACAGGCATGCTATGCTAATTACCTATTTAGTTTACTTACAAAAAATAGAAAAATACTACAGCAGAGGGAAAAGACTTCAGCATCACTTGGTGGATAAGTGAAGTGAACTCCTGGGAGCAAGTTGCCAAGAACAGAACATAAATTAAGCTCTATCCTGCAGAACATAAAATAAGCTCTGCGTTCTTTATTATGATTCGACAGAAATTAGCAGAGTGCATTGGAAAAAGCCATCTATGGAATTGCCTGGGCAAGTGGATGCATGAATTTAAACAGTTGAAGAAGGAATTGCACAAAACCTTCTGTCATTTGTCACAGATCTAATTAAAGTTATTTATCCATTGGTCCACATCCACATCGAGAATGAAGAAATAATACTTGATGGCAGAACTTCAGCAGAAATGGAGACATGGAGCCTAAGTGGAAAAGGTCTGGAGAAGAAAGAGGATTCCAAGGTATTCAATAAGGTTTGGTATTGGAAAATCAGTGTGTGGGGGTAGAATGATTGTAGCACAGTTTCAAAGGTACTCCTTCCAATGTCAAAAAATGTTTTACTTTGTTATCTGGAAGTGTTTTATTAATCACAAATCCTTTCTTTAAAAAAAATAAAATTACATCAGAGTTAGTTAAGTTAAGTAGCCTTTATTGGCCTGGACAAAAAATGATACATGTTAATACAGTTTAAAAGGTAAGATAAAACCACAGCATACATATTCAGTGTGAAGACATCAGAGGAATTGATTCAGGTGGGTAGCCATGTTGGTCTGAAGAAATAAAACAATGTTTGAATCCAATGCTGTGTTTAAGATTTTGTGTGCATGCACACTGTCTTCCAGAAATGGAAAGAGGAAAAAGGTGCTCAAAACATAAATGTTTATTTAGAATAAACTGGGCATAAATAGAATAGAATAAATAGAATAAAAAGTGGAGAGTCAGAGCACATTAAAAACTTCATAGCTGGATAGCAACGTATATCATAACAGAGTCGTTGTTGCTGTCTAAAAAGGTAAAAGGGAAAATTTAATCCTGACTTTTCCTGTTGGATTAGAAGAGACGGGGGATTAAATGGTATGAGTATTTAACGCTTGTGTCTGTGAGATGGTCTTTGGGGAAGTCAGAGTCTCCTCTTGGTTCTCAAGGATGCCTGAATCTGAATTGCTGTGCAAAAGAGCATCATCATCATCATCATCATCATCATCATCATCATCATCATCATCATCATTATTTTGATTTCTATTGCGCCCTCCCCGCCGAGACGGGCTCAGGGCAGCTTACAACATTCATAAAAAACAGATGCAGTTAAAATATCAGCAAACATATAAATAACTTAAAATTAACAATAATTTAAAACATATAAAATACCAGAAGATATCAAGTAAAGAGCAACAATTCTTTATGATGTAACGTGGGTGATTGTTTCACACCAGCTCAGTTCTCATTGGTATATGGCAAGTATGGCTGAGGATACAATGGTAAGACCCAGCACACAGGCTGGCAGCAAAGATGGCAAACCAGGTCACAGGGACACACCATGGTGTATGGTGTGGCTTCTAGTTGAACACCTGGGGGAAGAGCTCCATTTTACAGGCCCTGATGGTCAAATAAGGAATACTAAATAACCATTCACTACATTGGATTATTTACAGTGCAATCAGAAGAACCCTTTCATGAGAGAAAGCCACATTGTGTAGACCAGAGTAGGACTCTGAGGAGATCTTCTGAGGATTATTCTCTAAAACCTTTCCTCCACCCAGCCCTACAGGTAACCTGAAAATGGATACTGACAGTAAAATGCAGAATCTTACCACCACATCTGAATTATTGCTGCTGGAATTTTCAGATATCCGAGAACTACAGATCTTACATTTCTTTGTCTTCTTAGCAGTATATGCGACTGTGGTGACTGGTAATCTTCTCATCATCATTGCTGTACTGCTCGATCATCATCTGCACACCCCCATGTACTTCTTCCTGATGAACTTGGCTGTCCTGGACCTGAGCTCAGTTTCTGTCATGGTACCCAAAGCGATGGCCAATTCCCTCCTCAACACCAGCTCCATTTCTTATTCGGGATGTGTGGCTCAAGTATTTTCCTACTGCTTATTCGCAGGGTCAAATTTAGCCATCCTAACCGTAATGGCATATGATCGGTATCTTGCTATCTGCAGTCCATTGCAATATAAGACAATCATGCATGAAGGAGCCTGCATTCAGATGGCAGCCAGTGCATGGATTAGTGGTACCCTCTATGCCATATTACACACCAGTGGCACTTTTGCCATCACCTTTTGCTCCAATAGGATCAATCAGTTCTTTTGTGAAGTTCCACAGATACTGAAACTGTCATGTTCAGATTTATATCTAATTGAAGTTGGATTTCTTATATTAAGTGGTACCATAGCTGGAGGATGTTTTATCTTCATCCTCATTACCTACATACAGGTTTTTGCAACACTACTAAGAATGCCTTCTGTGCAAGGTCAGAAAAAAGCCCTCTCCACTTGCCTTCCTCACCTCACTGTGGTGTCTCTGTTTGTTTTCACTGCAATATTTGCATACTTAAAGCCTCCTGCTAACACATCCTCTGATCTCAATATCCTTCTTGCAGTAATCTATACTGTATTACCTCCATTGCTGAATCCATTCATCTACAGCATGAGAAACAAAGACCTCAAGACTGCATTATTAAAGCTCACGGATTTTGGACATTTCCCCAAACCAGCTCTGGCCAAATTCTTCTAGAAAAACTGTGCTGAATGGTCTTTGCTGGGTGTTTTTCATTATTGGTTTTGTAATTTGAGGAACACACAATATAATAGAGAAGATTTTTAATGTATTTTGATTCCGTGAAACACAAGCAGAAATTGGTGAACAGTTAGAGGACTTTTTTGCTTTCCCCTTCTTCCAGCACTCAACTGTGAGGACTGAAAAATTGAAGTTTGGAGTTAGGGTTCCCACTTGGAACAAACATTATTTGAACAGATATCTGCAATTAGGAGGTGGAAGACATAGAGATCACCATCCAACTATGATCCCAGAAGGTCTTCTAGCTCCAATGGAAGGCATCTTGCATCACAGGTCCAAGCCAACAATTCTGTCTTTGTCAGAGATCACTACACCACTATTCAAAATTGTTAGATCCAATCCCTGTGTTTTGTTCATCTTGCATTCTTCCAGACTATCTCAAAACAGGGTTGGTGACGTATATTGTAAACATCATGAGTTGTGCAATTTTATTGTACACAAACATATGGGGATAAGAAAAAACCCACCAAGAATAAATATCTAATTTCATTCAGTTGTCCAATGCTTTGGTCCACCAGGATGACTCCACATTATGCTTGCTAACTGGCTCTGTTTGAATCCTCATTTTGGTTTCTGTCATTATATCCTAATCTATGGCCAACTGTCTCTTAAACATCAGGTGGATTTTTGTTTTCCTGTTTTTTGGAGGTTCAAATTTTACCCCCCCCCAACAGTGATGGCACATGTTTGGTACATTACTATCTGCAATCCTTTGCAATATGTAACAATTATTCAAAAAGGAGCTTCGATTCAAGTAGTAGTAAGTGCATATAATCTCCGCAGTCTCTCAAGACTGCAAAAAAACAGGACCCAGGGCGTGTATTGGGAAAAATCACAAATCCAAGTGCAATTTTGATTTACAAAAAAAAGGGGACATGAAAGTGTATTTATATGAACCTGTTGCAGTTCATGCTGATGACCTCCTAGCTTGTATTCATGAAGGGATATATCACAATCAGATTTGAATCTGTAATATGAGATCCATTGTCCATTGCCACATCCTCAGATCTGGGAGGCCTGGTTTCAAAATTCCTACTCTTCCATAAAGCACACTGGATGACCTTGGGCCTGTCACTCTCTCCCAGCTTATCCTACCGCACAGGCTGTTGAGGGAATAAAGTGAAGGAGGGGGAAACAATACATGCAAACTGAGCTTCCTGGAGCAAGGGCGGGAAAGAAATGTAATAAACACAACTTGACAATATTTTACTCTTACTAGTAAAATAAAGATTTTCTCAATAAATGCCTCCGATATTATTTTTAATTATATATGCCCAGTCCTCTGTCAAACCCCAGCTAGAGAAATCATATAAATTTACAGGAGGAAGATAAGGGGGCATGCCACCACTTGGAGTGTCAGCTCCTTGTTCTCTCTCACAGCGATTTTTGAGCTTCACTGTCAAAACTAGTGTTCAGTTCAAATAGGTTGTCCTTATGGTCCCATGCTAAAATTCATGAAAGTTTTCATCAGATGTCTACTATCTCAGGTTGAAAAAAACTAATTTTTGTTGTTTCAAATTAACCAAAAATGTATAGCTTTGTAAAGTAATCATGGGCCCTGATCACACACAAACTTTGCCAGGGAAACTCACAAATCCTGGGCGGATTTTACTGGCACGATCAAACGGACACATCTGGCCAGCATCCCGCACCTGTCACCAACCAGTAGCAGTCAGCCAAAGAAGCGGAGTTAAAAAGAACCTGTGAAAGTCCACTCTCAAATGGTTTGCAATGGGCCACAGATGAACTTGCTCTGTGTGATCGCTCCAGTGCACTCCTTTTGCCTCTGTGCTTCCTCGTTGGAGCACACTGTAAATACGCGCCCACGGGAAGAAACCTGGTACAATGCCATTGTGTCTGATCGCCTCGGGGTGGGTCAAATTGTGATGGTGCAAATAGCCACGCCTCCCACCCCCGGCATTATCCAGCACGTGTGACCGGGGCCATGGTGAATCTACACAGACACAAGCACAAACACAAACCAGTCTGCCTCACGTCAATGTATGTTTTCACATTCTGGGTGCCTGAGCATTGTGAAACATGGTGACCTCTCACACAAGAAACAAACAAACAAAAATGTACATTTTTTTACCACTACTTATATGTAGAGTTTGGCTTAGAGTACAAATATACACCATATCCAATATCCTTTTTTAAAAGGTGGTGTGAGGGTTAATCCGTAACAACACTGTAAGGTTGTAGTTGCTACCTCAGTTGTACTTGTTTGGCAGAATGGAATGATAAGTGTCTCTAGCAGCTTTCCTTCTTTGGACATTGTCACCTGTACAGTAGTAAACAATGTTTCTACCGGCAGAAGAGAATGATAAGTGTCTCTAGAACCTTTCCCTCTTTGGACATTGTCACCAGTACAGTAGTAAATAATGTCCCTACTGTACAGCCACATCACTC
>NW_015204693.1:0-11461 GCF_001447785.1 Gekko japonicus | reverse complement strand
TGGCCGGTTACCAGTATTTGCTCATCCATCGCCCCGCGAAGGCGATGGGTCATGCTGCCCTCAGCCACCTGCCGCTGCCCTCCTGTGACCCAGACCCGGATCCAGTGCATCAGATCCTGCTCCTTGAGGACCTGCCTTACTATCCTCTGCAGGTTTCCAACGTGTCCCACCACACCGTCAGGGACCGTGTCCTCTCCCGTGTTTTGGACTGGGTAGGGAGGGGATGGCCCCCCAGCCAGGCGAGCCCATAATTCACTGCATTCTCTTCCAGCTGGGATGAGCTGTTGGCACACAATGGCTGCCTGCTGTGGGGAAGCTGGGGGCTGGTGCCAACACCATTGCGCCAACAAGTACTAGCGGCACTTCACGAAACACACCCAGGATCATGCAGATAAAGGTGCTGGCATACAGCAATGTATGGTGGCCTGACATGGACAATGCAATTGAGGGCTGTGTTAAGCGTTGCCGGGCATGCCAAGAAACCCGACCAGAGCCTCCCAGAGCACCGGTACGACAGTGGGAGTCCACCCACAAACCTTGGTCCCGGCTACATTTGAATTTTGCGGGGCCCTTCCAAGGATAGATCTTCTTTATCTTGGTGGACTCCTACACTAAATGGCTGGAAGTGGCCCCGGTCTCCTCCACTTCCTCCAAGGCAGCAATTCGCACCGTTCGCAGGGAGGGCGGGGTATAAATGTAATAAAATAAATAAAATAAATAAATCTTCTCCACCCACGGCTTGCCCGACACCATCGTAACCGACAATGGAACAGCCTTCACTTAAGGCGAGTTCCAAGAGTTCATGGGCCGCTACTTAATCAGGCACATCAGATCTGCTCCCTTCCACCCAGCCACCAATGGCTAGGCCGAAAGGATGGTGAGGACCACGAAAGAGTCCCTCTGGTGGATCATCCACGGAGACTGGGACCACTGGCTCGCAGTTTTCCTCTACGGCCATCAGGTGACCCCGAGCATTTCCACCAGTCACAGCCCCACCGAACTCCTCATGGGCAGGCACCTAACCACCCGCTTAGACAGGCTGCACCCCGATCGTACTCCGGAACACCGCCCAGCAAGTGAGAGTCAGGCAGAACCCCGCGGGTTCTACCTGGGCAACCCTGTATATGCCCAAAACTTTTCCAGTGGCCCAGCCAAGATCATCCGAGTGACCGGGCCCCTTTCTTACGAGGTGTCTACAGAGGATGGCCAGGTACTTCGGAGGCCAGCTCCGCCACCATCTCCTCCCGGCTGAGCCTGAAGATTGCAACGCAGAGCTGCCTCGTCCTCAGGAACCGGAGCCCGAGAGGGATCAACCACTGGCCAGCAAACCACCAGCTGCCTGCGAGCTGCCAGAGGGGCACGCGGATGACACACCAGAGCCAGCGGCCACTGAGAGCCCTGAGGTCGCACCAAGTCTGTCGTCTCCCTCCAGCACCTCAGCTGTACTGTCGGACCCCGGTCCAGAGACCCTGGCCCCACAGATAGAACCGTGTTGCTCGAACCACAAACGACGCAGACTGGATTACTTAAGAGATTTTGTTTGTTGAGGTCTTTCCAAACCTTGGGGAAGGGGTGTTATGTACTGAGAGTGAATTGCATCAGAGAAACTGACCTAGCTTAGTCACCAGAAGAATAGGTACCCAGGATCCTGGAAGGAACCTATTGAATAGCAGTTGTACTGTAAATACAACTGGGAGTGGGTATTTGTTGGGTGTGGTGTTTTGCACACATTTAAACAGGGCTCCGGTCCTGCTGGAGTTGTCTTTTAGTTTAGTTTAACACACTAATAAAGTATGAGCTGATCACTCTATGCATCTGAACCCAGTATATTTCAGTAGTCGTGTGGTCTTGGAGGGGAAATTCAGTTTATGATCCAGAAGAGATAAGGGGCAGGACCTCCAAGGGAGTGTTCTTAGAAATGCTTCTGGTTCCACGTGCATTGCTAGCTAGACATACACAGGTTAGGGTGTCTCAATGCATGGATGAAAAGGTTGTCCCAGCAGGAAGGGTTTAGATTTGTTAGGCACCGGGCCAAGACAGAAGAACTGGAGTGCCTGGCGGCTAAGTGACAGTCTACATAGGGTGGGCATTTCAGTGGGATGGGGAAAATCAGTGCAATAAAGTTATCCCCGGTTATGAACTCTCTAGAGTGGACACAGAAGGACATGTTTGAGGCGGTATGATTCTATATATCAAAGGCACCATACAGAAGACACCAGAGGAAGACTCTTCCCCCACGAAATCCCTACAGGTGGAGAGACTGGACCCAAAGCGTCACTTGGGGCTCTGAAGCTATCCTAGTGAGTTTGGCCTCGTGCAAATGCCAGTGATCATCAGCCAATCAGGGCCCTTGGAACTCCACTGGGTGGGAGGGGCGAGCCAGCCTCTGCCTTAAAAGAGAGGGGATGTGAGATTCCAGTGAAATCCGGTCAGCGGAGGTAACCTGGCTGGAGAAAGGGGGATCCGATCTCCCCTCTGGGTCATTTACGTTAACTGTGGCTCAGCTAAAAAAATGGTAACTCTCTTTGGGGGACAGGCCGTAACCTACGTGGGGTGAAGTTGAGAGCCAGTTTCACCTTCCATACTGAAGCCATCCACACAAAATATTTCCTGTTAAAGAAACCTTTTGCTGGGCATCTCCTTCTGGGCCTGGTCTGTCTAGTCCAATATCTATAAAAAAGCAACTTCCTTTTACCTTCAAAAGAATTATAGCCTTCTTCTTCTTGTTCAGGAAATAAAAATCAAAACAGACAGTATAGAAGAAGCCCTGATGGGACTAGAAATGGAGAAAGCAAACTAAATGATTAGGTGCCAGAATGTCCCTGAAAATATAGGAGAAAAATTAAAGGAAGTAATGATTAAAAATATATCTGAACAACTAAAGGTGGCAACAGAAGAAGAACTGGAAAAAGAAATAGATCAGGTATACAGGAAAAATAGCTCGTATGCAAGAAAAAATAAAGTCCCTAGAGAAGTCTATATGAAATTCGTAAGAAGAGACATGAGAGATAAAATATTGAGGGAAGCAGAAGAAACAAAAGTGGAAATACAAGAGACAGAAGTGAGGTTCCTGAAAGAAATACCCTGGAGAATTAGGGAAAAGAGGCAAAGCTATGCTATGCTAACGAAGCTGCTGAGAGACAACGATATTCAATACAGATGGCTAGTTCCAGAAGGAATTCTGTTCACATACGAGGGGAAGAGGTACAGAATAGACTTGATTTTTAAGATTGAAGACTTTTTGGACAGAAATGGTGAAAAATTGGGGTGGCAGAGAGAAGAGGAGAGTGAAAAGGAAGAAGAAGATATAAGAGAAGAATCAGAGATAGTAAAGGAGAAAAGAGAAAAGAAACAAAGAGGAAAAAGAACCCATTACACAGTCACATATATTAACTAGAAATCAACAAAGAGCAAAAGAGCAAGGAAAGGACCACAAAAAGTAGAATGGAAAAAATAAGGCATCTTAAGATATTTTCGGTAAATGTAAACGGTTTGAACAGTCAATCTAAGCGAAGAAGAATATTTCACCAGTTAAGAAAACTACAATCAGAAATAATATGTCTATTAAAAAACAGGATCAAAAGCATTTAGAAAACAAGAAACTAGGTAAACTATTTGTGGCATCGGACGTAATAAAGAAAAGAGGAGTAGTAACATATGATAAAGAGTATTTAAACCCAGAAATTGTCTACGCAGCAGAAGATGGAAGGATATTGGTAATAAAGATTACAAGACAGCAGAAAAGGATATTAATAGTAAACATCTACGCTCCAAACCAAAAACAAGAACCTTTTTTCAAGAAATTAAGAAATGTACTAATATTTTATTTATTTTTTTATTTATCTTTCAATTTCTATACCAC
Organism: Gekko japonicus; assembly: GCF_001447785.1. Taxonomy (NCBI): domain Eukaryota; kingdom Metazoa; phylum Chordata; class Lepidosauria; order Squamata; family Gekkonidae; genus Gekko; species Gekko japonicus. Next base: position 7,599 of record NW_015204693.1, on the reverse strand, counting down.
TCTGACCCCTAATACATCAGAAATATGTATAATTGGAGATTTTAATGCCGTAACAGATGGCAGCAAAGATAGAAAGACATAATTGAAGAACATACCCTCGTAGATGCCTGGCGAGTACACAATATAGAGAAAAAGGATTATACATTCTACTCAGCAAGACATGGTTCATGGTCCAGGATTGATATGGCGTGGCTGCCAGTTACCTCAGTCCCTGATATAGCCGATGTGGAAATTTTACCCAACACTTTCGCTGATCACAGCCCCATAATGGTAACGTTAAAAGATAGACAACGAAGGACAAGGTGGAGAGTGAATAAAAACTTAACAAAAGATAAAGAATTTGATAAGAAAATCAAAGAGGAAATTACAAATTTCTTTAAACAAAATATACAGCTGGAAACACCAATAGAAGTATTCTGGGATGCATTTAAAGCGTATCTAAGAGGATGTTTTATGAATCAAGAGGCCTGGAGAAGGAAACAAAGAAGGAAAGACTATGAGAAAATCCAAAACCAAATACAGAAAGAGAAAGAAAAACTCAAAAATATGCCGACAGGCAAGGGGAAAAGTCAAACCAAACTGAAATTATTATATCACCAAATGAATTTAATACTAACCCAAGAACTGGCTAAGAGTATAGAATACGCCAAACAATATTATTTCGAGAATGCCAACAAGCCAACAAGATGGTTGGCATACAAAATCAAGAAGCATATGTGGTGGAGGTGTGATAGGGTACAAAGATACTGCGGAAAAGTTTATTGAATGTTAAAGGAAATAATAGGAATGCAAGTACCTTTTAAGCCAGAGATAGCTTTATTAAATATGATTCCAGACATATACAACAGTACAGAGAAATATGTAATAATATACTTCTTTACGGCAGCAAGAATTTTACTAGCTAAAGTATGGAAAGAAGAGAAAGTACCTTCAGAAAAAGATATAATTGAAAAAATGTTGATAGTAGCGGAGATGGACAGATTGACTTTAAGATTACAAGGGAAAAGTAAGGAGATATTTGAAAACCAATGGAAAATGTTTTATATATGGATTGATAATGTAATTAGAAAAGACTCACAAGGATAAATAATGTAAAACGAAGATGTACTGTAAATAATGGGAAATGATAAATAAACCGTTAAAAAAAAAAGAATAATTATAGCCTTGGTGTCCCGGAGAAGGAGCTGTGGTGGCTCAAGTGGTTAAGACGCTGAACTGCAGGCTGTGGAAGGCCAGTAGTTCAGCAGTTCAAGACCCGAGTTGCCGCATGACGGAGTGAGCTCCCATCTCTAGTTCCAGCTCCTGCCAACCTAGCAGTTCGAAAGCAAGAAATTGCAAGTAGATAAATAGGTACCACTTCGGTGGGAAGGTAACAGTGTTCTGTGCACCTTGGTGTTTAGTCATGCCGGCCACATGACCACGGAAATGTCTTCGAACAGCGCTGGATCTTCGGCTTTGAAACGGAGATGAGCACCGCAACCCTAGAGTCGGATTCGACTGGCTTTCAAGCAAGGGAACCTTTACCTTTTACCTTAAGCTGACACACAAACCATCCTGTAATCAAAGCTCAAGTCCCCCTTTTTACCGGATTGTGGGCAGTTGGGGTTTAAAGAATCCTTAGGAGAGGCTGGAGTGGGGGACTGGCCATTCTCCAGGCCAGGGGGCAGTTTGCCTCAGAGTCCTCCCTCCCTCACCCTCCCCATAGCCCGGCAGCATCTCCCATTTTAAAAAGGATCCAAGTCCCCGAGAGAGATCCAGCTGAGACCCTGGAGAGTGTCTGCCAGTCAGAGGAGAGGCAAATGACCTTGAGAGACCAAAGAGGGCCTGACTTAGGATAAGCAGCTTCATGCGTGTTCACATGTCCAGCCTCCGGAATCTTCCTCTGAAACTCCAGATATCTGCAACCTGAGAGCCAAAGGTCCACCTCAAGAGGCAGATGACAGTATAGGGAAGATGGCCCATCTGAGGAAAAAGGCCAAATGAGCAAACATGGCCAAGTAACATCTTGTTTGTCAAATGTGTAATTAGTGATTGTTCAAACAAAGAAAATCAAATTCAGCACTGAAAATGATATCAACAATGATGTAAAGTTGGGAGGAGCAAGAAGGTCATATAAACAAGATCCCTGCTGTTACTCACTGGACCTCTGAGCCGAATGTTTGGCTGTAAGATGTCCCTTATTCAAATAAAACTTTTTCCTACCCGTTGCTGCCTGGATAATTGTCTGTTTCACTGTGTGGCTTATTGGCTAGCCACACAAGAACCTTAGCGCCCACAGGGCGTTGTTTTCAGGGGGAAGCCTCGTTCCAGGGCAGGCTTGTCTAAGAACATAAGAGAAGCCATGTTGGATTAAGCCAGGGGCTGCCGGGGCTGCCGGAGGGGCCGGCGCTGGGGCTGGCTCCACCTCTGACCTGCTCCCCGTTCAGGAACTCCTGCTGGATCACATCCATGATGACCCCAGGCAGGTCTAACATCATGTTCTGCATGTCTCGCCTCAGCTTGTTAGCTTCACCCCGAAACTCGCAGCGGATGCTCTCGAGGTCCATCTCCTCAGAGATGCTAAGGCCCGCTGGGTCGCTTCGGAATGAGCCTCCACATCTCCTCCGATCTTGTTTCCCTTCATAGGAGTATCACTCGATTGGAGGGTCCAGAGTTAACAGCCACGTGGGTTCAGCCCACGAAGGTAGGGAGGCCCGCGTATCCCGGGGCTTCACTACAAGGTCTGTCGTGTCCGCTCTGGACACCAGGGCTACTGTGGACACAGGTGTAGCCTCATCACTGGTAGTGGTAGGGACGTCCCCATTGCCTTCGCTGATCATGGTGGTAGTGTGGTGGTGCAAAGGATTGAGAAAAGGGAAGTTCTGACACTTTGTCAAACTCCTAGAGAACTCAGCTCTCAACAACGTTCACTTCAGAAAAGGATGAGTTTATTGAGACATTGATAGGATCCAGCCTGTACACTGGCTGTGTTAGAACTAAGGTTAAAGGTGTGAAAGCTATAGATATACAGGGTTCAAGCAAGGCCCCTAAAAGGTTGAGGTCCAATCACCCCCAGGGATCTCACCCGCCAAATGTAACAGGCATCCATCCATCCCCCTCCCAGTGCCATCGCCCTTTCATGTATAACAAAGGCAAGCATAGAAATATGAGACTCAAGGCCATGAAGGTTCTCAGGAAAGATCAGGTGTCTGGTATATCAAAGCATCCCTGGAAAACGAAAGCATTCACATTCTTCCATCCCCCCAAATCACCATGGCAAAGGAGCTGTAAAATGTGAAATGCACAGTGAGTTTGACAATGGGGGATGTATGTATGGGAAAGGAGCGCCACGGATGCTGGCCAAGCCCCCTTCCGAGGAGGGCCAACGAGACCTTCCGTTCTTGAAGAAGCAGCTGGGATTGCTGCTGTGGCACTGAATGGATACAAGGTTTGAACGTCCACAGAGCTGCAAGCAATTATATGTTTTATTCTTAATTGCTATTGCCATATTTCATGCTTCTGAGAAAAAAATTAATAACTAATTAAATAAATAAATATGTTTGTTGTGTGGCATCTTGAGCCCCTGAGAATATGCACTACAGTTTTTTAAAAGAGGGAAGTGAGATTTCATGATACGATAGATTCAGGTGGGTCCCCGTGTTGGACTGAAGCAACAGAACAAAGTTTGAGTCCAGTGTGGACACTTTTAAGACCAACAAAGTTTAACTCTAACAAAAGTTTAGCTTTCGTGTGCATGCAGATATCTGAAGAAGTGTGCATGCACACAGAAACTTTACATGATATAATACCACTTCAGGGCATCCATGCCCAAGGCAAAAACATGGGCCTCATCACTACGGTGCTGGAGATGGCAGTGTGCAAAAAGGAGAAACGGTGTCCCCCGGCTCAGGTGCCACCTTTCGCTTTCGTCATGAGATGCTCCTTCGTATTCAGGTCAGGCCTCAGCAAGAGGATGTAGCACTTGGGAAGGAAGGTGCAGCCCAGCAGGCCGGCCCCGGAGGCCAGGATGGAGAAGACCTGCACGGCGACCGTGTATTTCCCCTTGGTGCTCAGGTAGGTGGGCACGAAGGACACCCACACGCTGCAGAAGACCAGCATGCTGAAGGTGATCAGCTTGGCTTCGTTGAAGGCCCCCGGCAGCTTCCTGGCCAGGAAGGCCACCGTGCACCAGCCGGCCGCCAGGAAGCCCATGTAGCCCAGGACCCCATAGAAGAGGGCGGCAGACCCCTCGTTGCACTGCAGGGTGATGTGTCCAGGCAAGGAGCGCATGTCGGCCTCTGGGAAGGGGGGGGAGAGTCCCAGCCAGACGGCGCAGAGGCCAGCTTGAAGGGCGGAGCAGGAGAGGACGATGGCGTTGGCCAGACTCTTCCCCAGCCATTTCCTCATCCCGCTCCCAGGCTTCGTGGCCATGAAGGCCACCACCACGGTGATGGTTTTGGCCAGGAGAGAGGAGACCGCCACCGAGAAGATGATGCTGAAGGCGGTTTGCCGGAGAAGGCAGGTGACCTTTCCTGGCCGGCCAATGAACAGGAAGGAGGAGCAAAAGGAAAGCAGGAGGGAGACCAGGAGAAGGTAGGAGAGGTCCCGGTTGTTGGCTTTGACCAGCGGAGTCTCCAGGTGTCTGATAAAGATGCCCAACACCAGGGCGGTGCTTAGGGACAGGAGCAGGGCAAAGGAAGCCAGCACAGCCCCCAGTGGTTCTTCGTAGGATAGGAAGGTGACCGTTTTGGGGACACAGCGATCTTGTTCTTCATTGGGGTGCTCATTCTCTGCACATCTGTCACAATGGTCTGCATCTGGGAAGATGGGAACAGGGCAAAGGAAGCCAGCACAGCCCCCAGTGGTTCTTCGTAGGATAGGAAGGTGACCGTTTTGGGGACACAGCGATCTTGTTCTTCATTGGGGTGCTCATTCTCTGCACATCTGTCACAATGGTCTGCATCTGGGAAGATGGGAAACAACTTCCGTATCACCAGAATTGCCACTTATCCTGCCTCATCAAGAGTCTTTCTGCCAGTACTAGGGAGGGACTGTGTGAAACTGAATATGTGCCACATGGATCGGGCTCAGCTGTACTTCAGAACATGAAGAAGAGAGAAGAAGGGAAGAAGAGATTGGATTCATACCCCATGGCCCTTCACTACCCAAAGGAGTCTCAGAGCAGCTTACACAAACTCCTTTCCCTTCCCCTCCCCACAACAGACACCCTGTGAGGTGGGTGGGGCTGAGAGAGCTCTTGACAGAAACTGCTCTTTTTCAAGGACAGCTCTTATCAGAACTACGGCGTGCCCAAGATCATCCAGCAGGTGCAAATGGAGGAAGAGGAAGAAGAGGAGGAGGAGGAGGAGGTTGGAATTATACCCCCCTCTTCACTACCCAAAAGTGTCTCAGAGCGGCTTACAAACTCCTTTCCCTTCCCCTCCCCACAACAGACACCCTGGGAGGTAGGCGGGGCTGAGAGAGCTCTGACAGAAATGGCTCTTTTCCAAGAACAGCTCTTATCAGAACTACAAATTGCCCAAGATCATCCAGCCAGGTGCAAGTGGAGGAGTGGGGAATCAAACCCGGTTCTCCCAGATTAGAATCCGCGCACTTAACCACTACACCAAACTGGCTATGCAGAAAGTGCCTGGTTCAGTCCTTGGCATGCCCACCTCTAAAGGATATTGGCACAACAAGGACTGTGAGCCAGGAAGTGCCTGGAATGGACCTCCCCCCAGAGCAGATGGAAGTGGGCGAGCTGGATTCCTGGCTCTATAGGACCCTTGCTATGTTCATGGCAGGAATACCCAAGAGGTTTCTCAGGACGAGCTACACCAGGAATGTTCTAGATCTGAATCCCACCTTTCTCCAAGGTGCACAGAAAACTTAGCCCCTTTTATCCTCCCCCTGAATTCATGCAGGGCACTGGCTGGGCCTCATCCTCATAGCACAGTAGAGATTAGAAGGACATATGAGCCACGAAGTGATACACTTTCCAAAAGCCCTCCTAAGACCTGCAGGAAACGTCCGAGTGAAACGTTGTCCTCTTTTCCTCAGGCTGCCCTTTATTCCAGAATCACCTACCTTCTTGAGTGGAAATGGTCCCCTCTGCACACCGAACACACCTATAGCAGCAGTGGGGCTTTCCTTCTTGCGTCACTTTGGCATAGCCAGGGAGACAGCTTTTGGTACACCTGGAGTGAGGCACGGTCTAGATAGCAAGCAAAAGAGCACTGAACAAACAGTGGGAAGGGATTGTTGTTATTTTTTGGGTCAGTGCATAGCAGAGAAGGTCCTGAAGGGGCCCTTTGCTCCCCAGCTAGTGAGTGACCTCCAGACCTAGGGTTGCCAACTTCCAGGTGGGGCCTGGAGATCTCTCAGACTTACAGCTAAGATCAGTTTGCCCGGAGAAAAGAGCTGCTTTGGAGGGTGGACTCTGTGGCATTGTATCTTTCCTCTCCCTAAGGACCATAGAGAGCACACGACCCGTCATTGAAGCGTAAGAGACATCAGAAGGAATAAAGAGAAACAATTGGTGCCCCCCACACACACCTTGGGCCATGCAATGGCATCCGTGTCGATGGTGACCTTGATGCCTGAGGAGGCCCGTCTCTCTACCCTCCCACATTTCACTCCACCAAAGGACGTATTGGAAAGCAACACCCAGTTCATCAGATCAAGGTCAGCTGCCGGGTCCCCGTTTTCATCCAAATAACCTCCATGCATTGAAGTATTGTGAAACTGGAAGTTCCTCATGAAAGAGTGAAGCTGGAATACAAGAGAAGATGTTGGCATTCAGATATTAGCCAGGATGAAGGAAGAGGCAGATGGAGTCAGTAAGAGAGCCCTCCTCTCCAGTGTTCCCTCTAAGCTGAGTTAGTGTGAGCTAGCTCACAGATTCTGGTTCATACATTTTTCTGTTCGCTCAGAAAGGATGGCTCGATAGCAAACTAATTTATGCAGTAGCCAAATCACTCTCTCACAACTTTAATGCCAGTAGCTCACTGAGGAGAAGTTTTGCTCACAAGACTCCAGAGCTTAGAGGGAGCATTGCTCCTCTCTCGCCACCAAAGGAACCCCCCCGCAGAGAGGGCTTTCTCCCCCCCCCCCGGGGTCCTATGGAACAGGCCACAGCAGAGAACCGAGGAATTCTAGCCAGTGATGGGTAGGTGCCTCCTTGTCTAAGGAAGGAGAACAGGTCTCAGGGCATTTGCAGAAACTGCAGGACAGGCTGCGTTGACCTGTGCCAGAGGCTTCCAAAGCTGAATTTGCAGCCAGAAAATGAAAATGTTCAAGACTGTTCCTGGCCACACAACAACAGTGACAGAGATTCAGCTCTTCCGGCACAGACAACCAGACAGGGGCATTTGCAGAAACTGCAGGACAGGCTGCGTTGACCTGTGCCAGAGGCTTCCAAAGCTGAATTTGCAGCCAGAAAATGAAAATGTTCAAGACTGTTCCTGGCCACACAACAACAGTGACAGAGATTCAGCTCTTCCGGCACAGACAACCAGACAGGGGCCTCAGTCCCTACCTACCAAACCCCAAGGAGAGAAGGAGAACCATCCCCTCGGGAATGCCTCTTTGAGACTTCCGGTTTGACGGCGCTGCGATCGG
>NW_015204692.1:0-11200 GCF_001447785.1 Gekko japonicus | reverse complement strand
AGGCAACCCCAACATCTCTCTTTTGTTCCTGTCCCCCAAACCGGTCTGAGAGGCGGGGGAGCAGCCGGGAAGGCACAAGGGGTCCACGGGGAGGGGGTGGGGCTGCCGGGGGAGCCCTCCGCCGGTGAGGGGACGGGTGGTGGCGAGCGCGGCAGACGCAGCAGTTGGGCTCCTCCCCTTCCCTTCCGCGAGGCTTCGCTCCTTTGGTGAGGCCTCCCCCTGACGCAGCACGCCATCACAGACGCTCGAGTCCCAACGAGAAGCCGCCGCCGAGCCGCTCCCGGAGCAGCCGGAGGACAACCCAGCAGCTTGTGGGATGCCGGAGGTGGCGGCGACGGCGGCGATGGGGGGGAGCAGAGGATCGGGAAGGAGGGGGCCCGCAAAGCCAGGGGAGGCGGGCCCCGTGGGCCTCACGCAGGCTACGGGTCTTCTCCAGAAGCACCAAAGAACCCACACAGGGGAGAAACGTTTTGAATGCTCATAGTGTGGAAAGAGATTCAATCAGAGTTGCACTCTTCTACAACATCAGAGAACCCGCACAGCGGAGAAACCATTTGAATTCTCAGAATGTGGAAAGAGATTCAGTCTCAATAGCAGTTTTCAGCGTCATCAAAGAACCAACACAGGGGAGAAACCCAAAACCCAAGAGAACGAGATCATTAAAACAGCTTGAGTACAAAATCATTCCTTAAATCACTGATATCTTTTGAACTTTGTCAGACATGCTTAAATATCTTTTAACACTTAGATTTAGCTGTTAGAGAGAAACTCCAGAGCATCCCATTATTAAAAACCATATTTTCAAAGGCACAATTCAGAGTCCTTCAGCCTGTCTTTTCCTCAGTTTATATGGACATATAGGGGCAGCCACCCCTTTTTCAGAAAGAGAGTTCTCTCCAGAAGACCCCGAGTCCAGCTCGCCACTGGACTTACTGTCCTTCTCTTTATCGACCTCCTCTGGCTCACCCAACTGGATTCTCAAAAAGTCCCGTGCTTTGGAAACAGAGTCAATCTTTTCTTTTTTATCCTGAAGTTTGAAGGGTACGCCCTCTGGATATAACCACCGGTAGCTAATTGCATTTGTTTGAAGAAAAAGAATTAAATCTTTATATTTCTTTCTCCTTTGTCTTATTTCAAATGGGATATCTTTCAGAATCCTGATGGTACTGTCCCCAATTTTCAAGGGTGTCCCGACCGTCGCTCTCAGGATAGAATCCCTCACATGCCTCTTTCAAGAATCTCATTGCTATTTCCCCAGGCAGATTATTCTTCTTTATATATACAGAATAGGACCTGTAGATCACATCCATACTCTGCCTTCCAATCTGTCACTGGGGCTAATGCATCGCTCATCACTTTCTTCAGATTTTCTCCTTTGAATTCTGGGACACCTTGGAATCGAAGGACCAAGTTTGCCTTCTCCATTTGTAGCTGTAAAAGTTGTTCTTCTGTAGAAATTTGCTTCTTTTCCAATCTTTGCACCTTTTTGTTCACCTTTTGGGTAGTGGCGTCAACTTCTTTCACTTTCTCAGCTGTTTGCTCCGTGATTTTAAGAGTCTCATTCAATTGAAGCTGCTGAGTAGTGATGCTTTGATTCATCCTTGACAACTGTTCCTTGAGATTAGTCATCTGGTCCAGCAGGGGGCGCAGGGATTCTGCCAACGTTTTAGCCAACTCGGTGGTTGCTTCCGGACGAGGGCTTCCATCTACTTTCGCTTTTAAAAGTTTTTCTTTCTCAGTCCTCTTCCCCGTCATCTTTATGGATTGGTTACTTTCTGAAGATTTGCTAAAGTCTTTGAATATATGCTCATACGCTCATCCATGCCCTGGTAAGTCTCTCTCAACAGATTCCATCGTTTTTGCTTCCGCTCCCCCCTTGGGTCTCGTATTTAAATTTGCGCGGCTGGGAGAGGCCCCTCCCCCGTTCGCTTTCTTTCCTGGTCCTTGGGGTGGGAGCTTTCCTTTTAAAATGTAAATAACGCTCTAATCCGACTCACAGTTCATAGTCGGTCTTTCGACCTCGCTTAGCTCCATTTAACTGCTCAATCTCCAGCGCTTGTCCCGGTCAGTGTAACTAGTTCCATACAGACACACAGCAGGAGGACCATCAGGACGGAGAAGCGCCTTGATTCCCCAGCATCGTGCTAGTGAAGAGGCCACCTCTCAAATGTCCCATGGCCTTTCAACTAGGTTCCGGGGGGGGTAGCGAGACGTCGCCCCCCCCCCTTTCTCCTGGACTGCAGATTTCATCCCCGGGAGGTTCGGGAGATGAGTCTGCTCAGCGTGTCGCCATAAACCGGAAAGCTAGGTTGTTTCCCTTAATTCAATAACTCAATAAGTTCTAAGGGGTCAGACCCCCCCCCCCACAACAAGCAGTATTGTGGACATGGACCTCCATCCATGGAGTTGCCAGGTGAACCTTGTGGGGCACAAATTCCCCAATCCAAGTTGTCCTTCCCACCCCACCTTTAGATTTTCACAGAGAGAATCAGGAGGGAGAAGTAGGATTCCCTCTTCCTGCTCTGAATGCACCAACTGAGAAAATTCTCTTTCTGTCTCCTTACTTTATTTTGGAGAAGTCTCTGCATTAGACTTGATAAGAGGCCCGAAGGGGAAAAAATATCCTCCCTCAGTCCCAGAGGCTTAATGTGCGTGGAAACGGGTATCTGAAAAGATAAACACCATCCCGTGAAGCCTTTGTTAAAGGGACACTTTTTCCCTCCGGGTAGTTCGCATCCCTAGATTAAGTCTTTATGAATCACGGAAAACAAAACTTGGTTAAGGAAGAGTCACGGCTCATTAAAGATAACATTATCAAGGAAATTAGACTTTGTGTTTTCTGTGCTTTGTGGGCTCTTTGAACGCTCCCCACTGTGACTGAGTGGGCTGAAAATTTAGAGATTTGTATTTAAGGGGATTCATTTATTTATTATTTTCTATTTATATCCCGCCTTGCCTGCACAGGAAGACTTAAGGCGGCGTACAGCAAGTTAAAATGCAATAAAACACAGTGCAGAGACGCTGTACCATCAAATTCCACATAAAACAGCATACAAGTAAAGTGCAAGTCAGAATAGATGGCGATTGCTGTACAGTTATCCGGTGTAACCAGACTACCATCCATAATTGTTCTTAGTGCTCATTCATCAGTGGCAGCTCCTAGTCAAAGCCTGGTGGAAGAGCTCCGTTTTGCAGGCCCTGCGGAACTGTAAAATGTCCCGCAGGGCCCTGATGCCTTCCGTGAGCTCATTCCACCAGTGTGGAGCCGCCACTGAGAAGGTCCTAAATCTGCTGATGGCCGGTCTGACGTCTTTTGGAGCAAGGAGAGTCAGGCAATTTTGCAGCCCTGACCCCAGTGCTCTCCAGGCGTAGATGGTAAAAGGCTACCTTGGCAGTGGCTGCTAACCGGGCCTCCATTGGTAAGGTTGCATCCAGGAGCACTCCCAAACTCCTGACCCTCAGCGCTGGCACCAATGGAGCCCCATCGAAGGTTGGTAGTGGGATCCGTACCCCCGACCCGCTCCAGCTCGGGCACAGGACCTCCGTCTTCATCGGATTCAATTTCAACCAGCTCAGTCTGAGCCAGCCCGCCACGTCCTGAAGCGCCCGATACAGGTCATATCGGGTAGAGTCGGACTGACTGCCAAACAACAGATATAGCTGGATGTCGTCAGCATATTGGTGACACCCTAGCCTGTGCCTCCGGGCAATCTGGGCAAGGGGGCGCATGTAGATGTTGAATAACATTGGGGATAGCACTGCCCCTTCTGCGACCCCGCAAGTCAGCGGGTGCCTCTGGGATGTCTGATCCCCTAGTGCCACCCTCCTTGGAGAAAGGAGAAAACCATTGCTAGGCAAGCCCCTGAATCTCCGTGTCGACAAGGCGGTGGATCAGTAACTGATGGTCCACCGTGCTGAACGCCCCGACAGGTCCAACAGCAACAGTACCACCGTGCTGCCCCGATCCAGATGCCTCTGGAGGTCATCTGTGAGGGCGACCAGTGCTGTCTCCGTACCATGGCCTGGCCGAAAGCTGGACTGGAAAGGGTCTAGCATGGAAGTATCATCCATAAAGCTCTGCAACTGAATCGCCACCGCTCTCTTCAGCAATTTGCCCAAATAGGGCAAATTTGAGACCGGTCGATACTTAGCCAATTCGGCCGGGTCCAAATATGGTTTTTTTAGGAGAGGGCGGACCATCGCTTCCTTGAGTGCCCCAGAGAACAGTCCCTCAGTGAGGGACTTGTTGATAATATCCCTGAGGGCACCTCAAAACCCTTCATGGCCAACTTTAATAAGCCATGAAGGACACGGGTCAAGGCTGCATGTGATTGGGCGTACCGGTGAGAGCAGTCTGTCGACTTCCTCCAGGCTGAGTGGACTGAAATAATCCAGAATAGGACCAGAAGATGTGCATGGGGCCTTGACTTCACTCACTGTCTCAACTGTGGCGGGGAGATCACGGCAGAGCGACAAGACTATCTGCGAAATAGCTCGCAAACCAGTTCTCTAGCATTTGGTCTGCCATTTGGCAGATCTCTTAGCGACCGAATAGTTGTAAACAATTGTGCCGGGCAAGAGCTTGCAGATGCAACCGTAGCCGCGTAGAACTCTCTCTTCGCGGCTTTGACTGTCATCTCATAGGATCCCATAAACATCCTAGAAGATGCTCTTGTAGCTTCGTCGCGGGCACACTGCCTCCGTCTCTCTAATCGCCTGGGCCTTTGCTTCATCAGCGGCAACTCCTGGGTAAACCGGGGAGCCCCATTGGTCTGCATACCCACTGTATCAACTTGATTATGTAGTTTATATTATATGCTTTGTGACTCTGCAATACGATAAATAGTTATAATAACATGCTTTGTGGGATTTTTAATGAGTTGGGCTTCATTAAATGTGTCAAAGGTTAGTGTGATGCCAACCTGCATGGTAGGGAGTCCTCAAGGACTTGGGGGAGGGGACCTCACTCCCTCCCCCAACACACTTTCCCCTTCTCCTCCTCTTGGCATCCCCCATATCCTCTCCCCTTTCCCTGCCTCATTCTCTCCTTCTCAGCCTTTCACCAACCTGCCGTTTATTTACTTCATGTATACCCTGCCTTTCCCCTCAGTGGGGAACCAAAGCAACATGCAGCGTTATTTTCTGCTCCTGTTTAGCCTCACAGCAACCCTGTGAGGTCAGATGGAATCAGCCGGTGGGCTCCCACTGCTCCCACAGCAAGAGGGGAATTTGAACCTACGTCTCTGAGACCCGACTCTTACGCTCTAACTGATAAGCCACACTGGCTCTCATAGGGTGGCTGCTTTTGATCTGGACCAAGCATGTTGATCCTGGGTGGAACTGTAACTAATCCCTGAAACGATGGAGATGATGTTGGTTGGGAAGGTGGGGAGCTTGAAGGACATTCTGCTTCCCACTTCTGATGGTGTTCAGCTGACTCTAGTTAAGAGACTTGGGATCATGTACGAGATCCAAGATTATTGCTGCAGAAGCAAGTTCACCCAGCTGCAAATAGTTCTTCCTCCCAACTCAGCCCTGGCCAGAAGATGGCCACTTACCTTGATCCGGCTGATCTGTGGCCACCTGGATCCATGCCACGGTGTCATCCAGAGCAGACTGTTGTAATGCACTGTCCGTAGATTCAGGTGAGTTGCCGTGTTCATCTGAAGCAGCAGAACAAGAACTGAGTCCCGCGGCACCTTTAAGACCGACAGAGTTTTATTCTGGGTATAAGACCTTGTTCAGATAGGAGTGTCCCTGCACACAAAAGCTTATACCCAGAATAAAACTTTTGTCGTAAAGGTGCCTTTGGGCTCAAACTTTGTTGCACTGTCCTCAAAATCAATTCAGAAACTTCAGTTATAGAATCACAAAGTTGGAAGGGGCCAACCCCCTGCTCAATACAGGATCAGCCTACAGTGTCCCTGACAGGTTTTTGTCCAGACGCTGCTTAAAGACTGCCAGTGAGGGGGAGCTCACCACCTCCCGAGGCAGCGGATTCCACTGTTGCACAAAAAGTTTTTCCTGATACCCAGCCGGAACCTTCCCGCCCTTAATCTAAACCCATCATTGCGAGTCCTCTCCTCTGCTGCCAACAGGAACAGCTCCCAGCCTTCCCGTAAATGAAAGCCCCTCAAATACTTCAAGAGAGCCATCATGTCCCCCCTCCACCTCCTCTTCTCCAGACTAAAAAATCCCCAATTCCCTCAGCCTTTCCTCATAGGGCTTGGTCTCCAGACCGCCAATCGTCCTCCTCACTCTCCTCTGCACCCGCTCCATTCTGTCCAGATGCTTTTTGAAGTGAGGCCCCAAGAACTGCACACAATACTCCAGGTGTGGCCTGACCAATGCAGTGTACAGCGGGACTATGACATCTTGTGATTTCGATATTACGCCTCTGTTGATACACCCCAAGACTGCATTATCCGTTTTTGTCGGTGCACCACACTGGCTGCTCATATTTAATTTTTTGTCCACCCTTACCCCAAGATCTTGTTCACGCACACTGCTCCTCAGAAGTGCATTTATGGGCTGCAGCTCCTGAATGGAACTCCAGACCACTTCTCCGTGAGGATCCCTTTTTGGTTTCTTGACCGGCAACAGAGGAGCATTGCAAACAGAGCAGCAAGGAACCGAAATCCCCCATTCTAAGAGTCAATCAAGGGCTGCAGTCCCTCTTCTGCCTTCTTGGGAGTGGGACATGGCTTCACAGCAGGAGGCTCAAGACACGGCCAGACAGTGATCTGAGGGGTGGGTCACTGAGTTAAGGAGTCCTCCCTCCGTGCTGGAGCGTCTCCGCCCTGAACTCTTCTCTATGGACCAGTGCAGCCATTTCTGTAGGGACCCAGCAGTTATTTGGAAAGGAAAGAGCTGTCCTGGGATGAATTTTTTCTGGCAGCTTCTGGGTGTTTTAGCAGCGGGTGGATAACCGCTGTTGCCAAATATTGTACAGTGGAGCAAAAAAACAACAACCCCAAACCTAGTTGCCTTAGCTTAATGGCATATCATTTAACCTCAGGACAGATAGCTTGGCTTGAATAGAAAGGAGCAGGACAGTACTTAACTGAAGCTCTTCTTTGTCCGTCATGCCCAGGATTGTCCTGGCCTGTTCTCAAAATGGTTTGTATAGGCTGAGCGGTCCTGCAGCGTCCTGGCTGGGAAGTGGACTGTCTCTCTCCTTGTCATGGCTCAGGTTGGGTGTCACCTGACGCTGCCACCACTCTGGTTCCAGGCTCCCTTGAGAAAGCCCAGAGCACCCTACCAAGACTTTCAGACCTCCCTATTGGCCGAATAATAGGCGTGAGGACCAGGCAGAGTGAACAATGAAAACAGTTTATTTTAGAGGAGGTCAAACAAACAAGATGCAGAATAATAACAGTAAGTGGGTGAAAATAAAAGAAACCAAATGCCCTAACGTGCCTAAATATATACTGTCCCTAGCTCACTATCTCAAGGGGCCTTACACTACTCACCCTTCCCTCAGGATGAGGGTTTCTTCCCCACAGCAGCCTCCCTTCTGGGTCTGTTTCCTGGGAAGAAGAACAGCTTTCCCTCTTGTACCAGTTCTCTTATTCCCCAGCCTCCTTCTTCCCTATTGGTCAAAATCGGTGCCAAACCTTCCCCAGGCCTTCTGGGGTTTGTAGGCCCAGCCTCCCTTACTGCTAGCCAGGCTCCCTGGGCCTAGCAGGCCTCTGATAGCACAGCCCAGATCATGACACTCCTGCACTGAGGTCTTCTGGGTTAGCTTCATAAAGATGCCATACACAACAAGCGGGATTGGCAGGAAGGCATTCTGCTCAGAGACCCAGTTTGCTGTAGTAGCTAGGAGTGCGGACTCTAATCTGGGAGAACCAGGTTTGATTCCGCTCTTCTCCACATGCAGCTGCTGGCGTGACTTTGGGTCAGTCACAGTTCTCAAGAGCTGTTCTCTCAAGAGCAGTTCTCAAAAGAGCTCTCTCAGCCCCACCTACCTAACAGGGTGTCTGTACAGAAAGAGGAAAGGAAGGAGATTGTAAGCTGCTCTGTGACTCCAAGTGAAGGGCAGGGTCTAAATCCAATCTCTCCTTCATGCTCAGAGGACTCTGCATTCGAGGCCAGAACAGAGACTCCAGCAGAGGTACCTCTGAGATTCTCAAAATCCCCCAGAACATTCCAGAATCCCAAGCATGAAGGACAAGAGGAAGCCCCCTCCCACCCGGGACACTGTGGCACACGTCAAGCACGGGTCCCCTAGCCCCACTTCTGGGACCAATAATCCAGATTGGGCCAGAACCACCGGAGGATGATGCTTCTTCAGGGCTGGCCGCAGTCCCGGACTCAGCTGGGGCAGGCTCATACCGCCCCATGCCAGTCAGGAGGCCGTCAGACTGGCACCAAGAACCAGTTTGGTGTAGTGGTTAAGTGCACAGACTCTGATTTGGGAGAACCGCGTTTGATTCCCCACCCCTCCACTTACACCTGGCTGGATGACCTTGGGCAAGCCGTAGTTCTGATAAGAGCTGTTCTTGAAAAAGAGCAGTTTCTGTCAGAGCTCTCTCAGCCCCGCCTACCTCACAGGGTGTCTGTTGTGGGGCGGGGAAGGGAAAGGAGTTTGTAAGCTGCTCTGAGTCTCCTTTGGGTAGTGAAGGGCCATGGGGTATAAGTCCCATCTCTTCTTCTACCTCACAGGGTGTCTGCTATGGGGAGGGTAAGGGAAAGGAGTTTGTAAGCCGCTCTGAGACACCTTTGGGTAGTGAAGGGCCATGGGGTATAAGTCCCATCTCTTCTTCTACCTCACAGGGTGTCTGCTATGGGGAGGGTAAGGGAAAGGAGTTTGTAAGCCGCTCTGAGACACCTTTGGGTAGTGAAGGGCCATGGGGTATAAGTCCCATCTCCTCCTCTTCTTCCTGTACCCAGCCAAGTTGGGGGCACCACTGGTACCACCACTGATGGGCTCACTGCTGCCACTGATGGGCCTACCCCTGTTGATGGTGCCTAAACATGGAGGTTCACTTTAGAACCTCCTTTGCTGAGTGCAGCGAATTCCACATTTTCATCCCTCCCTGTGTACGGAACTGTTTCCTTTTGCCCCTCCTGAATCTGCTGCCTGTCAGCTTCATTGGACGCCCTGGAGTTGTAGTCATTTGGGAGAGGGGAAAAAGAAGTCCTCTTTGTCAACTCTCTCCATCCGGTGCATAATTTTATTACAGACCCCTATCATGTCCAATGTTCCCTCTTGTGAGCAAAAATTATACTCTGTGAGCTGCTGGCATTAAAGTTGTGAGCCAGCGATTTGGCTACTGAATAAATCAGTTTGCTCCAGGAGCCTGCCTTCCTGAGCCGGGAGGAAAATGTGTGAGCCGGAGGCTAAAAAACTGTGAGCTGACTCACACTAACTCAGCTTAGAGGGAAGGCTGATCCTGTCCGCCGCCTTCCTGATAGGAAAGTTTCTGCAACCCCCTAAAGGTCTTGGTCGTTCTCCAATGTCCCTTTTCCTACGTCTGCGGGGTCCCTTTTGAGATCCGGCGATGATCTTTTGGTCTTCCAGGCGCGGACTCGGACTTCGTCCTGCCGCTTCAGCCGGACACTTTTGCCCTGCAGCTTGCGAAGCGCCAGGAGAGAGCGGGTGGGACTGCCCGGCTGCCAGGCCCCGCCACGAGCAAGCCGAGCAGGGGAGGCGGCGCGTCTGGAGGCGGCGCCATGGGCAGCCTCTCCTTGGGCGACAGCGGAGGGGAGCCAGAGGAAGCTCCCCACGGATTCCCCCCACCTTCCAGGACGCCCCACCCCTTTCCGCGGAAGTCTCGCCCCCCCCCCAACCACCACGTGTTGGGGATTTCAGCGAATGGCCTCGTTCTTCCGCGCACGTGTTTCCTCCCCTGCTCCCCGATGCGCATCATCGCTGCCGCCCCCGCCCCCGCCCGCCGCGCGAGAGGGGGGGGGGGGGGGGGGGGGGGGGGGGGGGAGGTTGCGGATTCCGCCTTCCTGGCCGGGGCGGCCCCGGGAGAAATCCAGCCTGGTTAATGGTGTGTGTGTTTCGGCTTCCACCTCCTTTTGCCGGTGCTTCTTGCTTTGAAATGGGGGGGAACCTCCAGGGGTGTCCATTCTTCGTTGAGTCTGGTGTCCCTGGTAAGGTATAATGCAGGGCAGCACTTCTTAACCTTCAGCCCCCTGCCGTCTACCAGCTATGAAAGGCAGCCTCGAAAAACACCCGCCAACTCCCAGGAAAAACCAAAATATTAGCACATTTCCCTACCAATGCTCTCTCCAAGGTGTGGAGTCTTGTGAACAAAAATTCTACTTTGTGAGCTACCGGCATTAAAGTTGTGAGTGTGCATCAGTTTGCTCTGGAGCCCTCCTTCCTGAGCTCAGACAAAAATGTGTGAGCTGGCGGCTAAAAAACTGTGAGCTAACGCACACTAACTCAGCTTAGAGGGAACACTGTTCTGTACTATTATTTATTTATGTGCTTTCAATTGCAGACTGTACTTGTGGGCCGCTCCCAGGGTTTTGAGCAATTCATTTTCATACTGCAGCAAATGGAGGGGGTGCGCAAAATAGTTTCCACCCCAAGTATTTGTATTTCGCTTTTTCCTTCCTGCTTGATTCTCAAAAACAATATAACTCGTTTAAATAAACCAACAAACTCCAGAGTATGTACATGTTAGACATACATATTATATGTCTAATTGGTGCCATTCTGGTATCATTTTCCAACTATTTTAACTTTGGTTTTAAATTGTATATTTTGTTAAGTTGTCAGAGGGTATATTTGGTTATTAACCACCCTGACCTTTGTGAATTGAGAGAAGGGTGGTATATAAATATAAATTATAAATAAATAAATGTAAAAGGAGCAACAAACGTTTCCAAATGTAGCAGTGGTTAAAAGGCATGGATTTCTTTCCATCTTCCCAGTGCGTTTGGGCCTTCGTGTCCATGGATATGAATAAATAGGGAGGGGAAAGGAAATACCACTTTACCCAGAGAGTGATCAAAATGTGGAATTTGCTGCCAGAGGATGTAGTGATGGCCACGGAAATAAAAAGCTTTAAAAGGGGATTAGTGAGACTCTATCAATGGCTACAGGCCAAGGTGTCAGAGGGGAACCTCCACATTCAGAGGCACTAATCCTCTGAATCACAGAGCCAGGAGGCAACATCAGGGGAAGGCCTCGGCCTTTGTGGCCTGTTGATGGCTAGAGGGACCATTGGCCTGATCCAGC
>NW_015204691.1:0-17616 GCF_001447785.1 Gekko japonicus | reverse complement strand
TGTGCGACTGAACAACAACAACTTCTTATGCGCTTATTTTGGCTTTAAATCTTTTTATTTCTGATTTAAAACCTCTTTTAAATCTTTTTCAAAAAGGTGGGGGGAGTTCTTAGTCCCTCTCCCTCCACGCTTCAAACTTAGGTGCTTCCTATGACTACCAAAGTCTGTTTGCTTTTTCACCTAAGCTTTGCTTAACTCACCGTTTGGAGACCTGGAGATCTTTTGGAAGCATTTTAAAGTTTTGATCATGGTCACTTGCTCCAGCAGTCGTCTCTAAGCGCCATATTGGCTCCGTGGTGATGGTACCTTTTGGGGATGAGGTGAGCCTCAATTCCTTGGCCATCACCTTGGAAGAGGCTCTCCTCAGCTCCCCAGGCTGAGGGTCTCTTACAGAGACCCCAGGGAGATCCGGGGCAAAATCGGACCCCTCCCGCCGGCTGGGTCTCAGCATGTCCCCACCAGAGCGAGATGGGATGCATCTAAGCGGCGAAATGCTTAAACTGGAAGCTGACTTTCCTGTGTCTGATCGCTCCAGCGCGCTCTCATGGTGTCAGGATGATCTGATCAGGCCATTTCTACTCCATGCCATTGTCTCCCCCCCTTCTCAGTATGCACAACATCACAAACTTCATAGAGAGCCCTCAGTGTGGTGATGCAATTCATCGATTCCTCATTTAAGCACATCAGAAACAAACATGGGGGGAAAACCCGACTCACCCGTGGTTGTGCCTGATCATGCAGTGGCGGGCTGTGCCCGCAGTTTCCAAGGACTGTGTGATGGTGGAACTGTGGGTCAAATTCCTCCAGAGGCAATAGCCTCACTTCCCCCCCACTTTATCTCACGCGTGTGACCACGACCAAAATCTAGCAGCATAAAAGCACATAAAAACCTTCAGTGGCAATAACGTCTGTGTGTGATCTTCAATTAATATTCAGCTTATGATTTGTGAATTGATATTGATAGATTGTGAATTGAATTGACAGATGCCCTGTATTTATAAATTTAGAATTATGAAGTCGAAGGCCAGTTGATGGCCCATGACAGGGAGGGCGGAATAGAAATATGATAAAATAAATAAATAAAATACATGTACATTACATGCCTTCTCTGCATAAACTTGATTATTTTTTTTAACACTTGGTGACTGGATGCTGAATTTATATATTAACACACTGGGGAAACCTCTGTTTGAGATAATAAGAAAGCTCTCTCTGTGGTGTTATGTATGATGCCCTGTTTCACTCATCACATGATGAACATGCTCGTTGTTCAACTCTTTTTGAATATCAGGTGACTGTGAATTGATGAAAGTTCGATCTGTGGTGTTAGATCTATGGTGACCCTATTCATGCATGCTATCATTCAAGTCTGATAGCCATTGAGTGATACACATACATTTCTGAAATTGTCTGTAGGTCGCACAATCAGAAGGAGGAAAGAAATGCTGAATAAAATTCAACAAAATACCAAGCAAACAAAAGAGTCTCGGACTGAGTATTTGCCAGAAGAACCTATTGTTCAGATGTGCACATTTTTTTTAAAAAAAGGCATCCCTTTCTGGTCTAGCTGTCATTTTTGTTTGCAAAAAAGAAATATTGAAGTCTGAAAAATAGGCTTTCTTCAAGCTTTTAAAACACCAGTAAATTTCACCTTCCATGTAGAGCAACCGTTTCTGAGGAGGCCACTTTAAAAGATCAGATAAACAGCTTAGACTTTACAGACTAATGGAAGCCAACACTTCATTACAGAGCAGGTGTATTAAAGCACACACAGTCGTCACACCTGAGAGAGGGAGAGACTGATGGACTGCCTGCTTTCAGGCTTTGGTAGAAGGACCTGACCTGAAAGACAATTTCTTTCAAAATATGGAGCCCCAGAAAGGAAACTGCCACAGAAGGTAAATGTGGCAACTTAAAAGTGTCACAGGTAATCCTGTTTGGTTACAAAAATAACCTGTAGGAGAGGGAACCGTGAGTAAAATATTTCATATAATTACATTACTTTTAAAAAAAATTCCAGTCAGGACAGTTTTCAAAGTTGTCACCCTCCTTATTATCCCCCTAACAATCCTGCAAGTAGCAGCCTTTTCTATTTCCTTGTTTCCCTCACTTGTAGATTCCTGTTTCTTTGGGGGTGGGTTCTTGTTCCACGTGTGTTTTGCCTCCTCTAGAGGTCAACTTAATATTACACTGGCTTATGTCTGGCATAAAAACCTGCAGTTTAAATCTGCGGGGAAATCTGCAGGACATATAATGGTGTAATATTGAATCAACCACTAGAGGGAGGGGAAATGTGTGGAACAGAAATACCCCCACCCCTGCCCAAATGGGAACTTACAAGCAAGGAGAATGTGGAAAAGGCCCATATTATAGGGCGGGCGTCAGATCACGTTTCCGGTGTTAGCTTGTGGCATCCGGCGCCCGCCCATGTCCCGTCGTGGAAATATATATATTTTTGGGTCAAGTCTCCACGGGTGCACACAATCACCCAATGGCGCGTGTGAACACTTGGGTTAAAAACAACAACACTACCCCCGCGGTGCTGCTTCTTTGCCGCGCCGCAGGAATGAGGTAAGATCGGCACCTTCCCCCAACCACGGGACGTCGGGCAGGACGTTTGATCCAGCTGCTGCGCGGTAGTTAGCTCCGGGGCAAACAGCCACGCCTCCCCCCTGCGATATCCAGCCCGTGTGACCGGGTCCATTATTCATTTTCTCTGGATTTGCAGTGCTGTGGCATGTGATGGAACTGCCTGCCTGCCAAGATGTGTATGCCCAACTCCGACAAAAGACAGGAGCGACAATTCTCACATTTCTTCTCCCCACTAAAGCTCCTACCATGGTTGTGAGTGCTTCTGGCTCGATGAACAAAGAGGCATTGAATAGGTTCATTGGGGTGACACTGTTGCTTTTCTTTAATCCTTAATGGTATGGACGGACGGGGTGTGTGTGTGTGTCATTTTTATATTTGGATGTTACAGCTGTGCTGCTGCGAAGCAAAACACACGTGCCAGACAATAAAATGAAGCTGTTGCTGCTTGTTGAAGGAGGCAAAAAAAAATGGGGAAACAAAAAAAGACCATAAAAGTGGCGCAGATTGAAGGCTTTATCTTGCTGATTGCCACGTATATTGACTTGTGAAAGGCACTCTTTCTTGTGTTCTAAATAGCTTTGTTCAGCTGCATTATAATGAATTGTTGAATGCCATTTTCCCTTTCAGATTGGAGCGCAGCAATTATGCATTTTTTTTTGGGGGGAGATGATGAAAAACATCTGTTGTCTCCTGAAATTAGAGAAAATAACGATAAAAGAATAAATGATAATAACTAATGGTTCCTTGGAAGTTCACGAACATCTTTCACTTAACAGCATTTAAAATAGTAGTTAAGGCTTTGCATCGCATCAGGAGTGTCCACAACAGGTTCTCAATCCAGGGAAACAACCTTCCTGCTTAGAGTTGCCAGCGTACTCACGATGGCAAGTTATCCCCCCCCACACACACACTGCTTGAATAAGTGGAAGGGAATTGCAGGAGGAAAGACATCATCAACCATTCTACCACAGGGATCAGTGAAATGCTATCATGTTGGTGATGCCACATCCAGGTTTTAGCCAGAAATGAGATGTCTTTCCCCTTCTCACCCTGTCCTCAAAGTCACCCAGGGTTTCCAGGTATTCCCGTGGCAACCCCAATTTCCTGCTCCCCCCCCACCATTAGTCGGCCATGTCGAAGAGGCTGTGAGCAGTTTTATCAGCGTAAAGCCTGACACGGGGCATGGTCTTGTCCATCCAAATGCTAGGAGGAGGAGTAATGTATGCTTTCTACTGCTCAACGTATGCTTTCTACTGACAGATTGGTGTCGTGGTTAAGTGTGCGGACTCTAATCTGGGAGAACCGGGTTTGATCCACCACTCCTCCACTTGCACCTGGCTGGATGACCAGTTGTGGCCGTGGCACATCTTTGACCAGTTGGTTTGTTGTTGTTGTTTTCCTGTATAAAGCTATATATTCAACACAAATCAATATTCCACCGAAAAGGTGTCCATATTGTTAACCACTGATAGACCAAGTCCAAAGGTTCCCCATTCTAATTCCAGTAGCTCCTGATGGTAACCTGCCATGGGAAATTCAGAGGAACAGAAAGCTACAATGGAACAGAATATTCGAGAAGTCCGAATCTCTTTCTCCAGAAAGATAATTTTGGAAGGTAGCCAGGGTGGAATGCAGTAGGACTTCTAGATTCTAGCCCAGTAGCACCTTGGAAACCAAAAGGATTTTGGAGTGTACGCTTTGGAGAGTCAAAGCTCTGTGATGAAGAACCCCCAAAGCTCACACCCCCAGAGAATCTTGGTCTCTAAGGTGCTCCTTAGATTGGTGTAGTGGTTAAGTGCGTGGACTCTAATCTGGGAGAACCGGGTTTGATTCCCCACTCCTCCACTTGCACCTGCTGATGTGACCTTGGGTCAGTCACAAGCTCTGGCACAGCTGTCCTTGAAAAAGAGCAGTTTGTGTCAGAGTTCTCTCAGCCCCACCCACCTCACAGGGTGTCTGTGGTGGGGAGGGGAAGGGAAAGCTGCTCTGAGAGTCCAAGTGATGGGCGGGGTATAAATCCAATCTGTTCTTCTTCTTCTTCTTCTCCTGGACTGGAACCTAACTCTGCTCTAAAAAGAATTTTCTACAATTCACACAATCGTATTGCACCCCAAAGAATCCCAACATTCTTGAACACAGGGTTACAAAAAGAAGAAGAAGAAGAAATCAGCTGTAACCAGCCAAAGAGGAAAGGGCTTTAGATAGCGTAGTCAAATGAAAACAAACCAATATTAACTTGTCATTTGAATAAAACTTATTGCAAGGGTGGGACTCGTTTCTCTGCTGGAAACTGCTTCACAGATGGTATCACAGAAGATGCATCCATAATTTTTTTAATGAAAATTACCACCAGTATGTCAACATTTATTTAGCCCAACAGTGCAGTGCTCTCTGCGGGAAAGAATAATGCTATCATTTCCTATGCAAAAATAAAATAGGCCCTTGATAATTTTCTAACATGTTTCTAATGTGTTCTCTGATGATCCCTTTTCCCAGAGAAGGCATAGCCTTGGACCATCACATGCACACAGCAGACTCTGTGGGGCATTCCCATCTGCCTGCAATGTGCTGTAAGCCAATAGCAGGAGGACTAGAGGAAGAGGAAACATGAATCTTTCAGATCAGAATAAGGGTGATAAGTGATGACTTACTGGATCACATCAATAGTCCATCTAGTCTTCGTCCTGTTTCAGACAGTAGCCAATCAGTTGTCTGGATGGACCAATAAACTAAGACATAGAGGATGAGGCATTTCCCTGATACTGCCTCCTAGCCCTGGTATTCAGAGGTTTACTGCCTCTTGATGTGAAGGACCCCGACTTATGATGCACATGGGTGGGTGGAGTCACTCGATAGATCTGAAGGTCCATGGATTTATGATGTACTCTCAGATTGGAAGTCCCTCTTTCCAGCCAATCTACAGCTTTTTTCTTGACCGAATAGTGCTATGAATATTTTTAATATGGCTAGAACTTTACATTGGAACCAAACAGTCATGATTGTATGTGCCTGTCTCCTAACTCCTAGTTTGTATAGACTTATCTATTGTCGGCCTTATTACATGCCTGTCAAAGTGCAAGATTATAACTCAAAAAGGACATAGCAGAGCTGGAAAAAGTACAGAGAAGGGCAACTAAGACCATTAGGGAGTTGGAGCACCTTCCCAATAGGGAAAGGTTGTAGAGTCTGGGATTTTTCAGTTTAGAAAAGAGATGACTAAGGGGGACGCGATAGAGGTTTATAAAATACTAGAACTTGAGGGCATCCAATGAAGCTGATGCGCAGTAGATTCAGGACAGACAAAATGACATACTGCTTTACACGGAGAGTGCTTAATAAAATGTGGAATTTGCTGCCAGAGGATGTAGTGATGGCCACAGGAATAAACAGTTTTAAAAGGGGATTAGATAGATTTGTGGAGGATAAGTTTATCAATGGCTACTACACGCATTCAGAGGCTCTGAATCCTCTGAATCCCAGAGCCAGGAGGCAACAACAGGGGAAGGCCTCGGCCTCTCTGCCCTGTTGTTGATCCTCCAGAGGAACTGGTTGGAACTTGTGTGAGACAGGATGCTGGACTAGATGGACTACTGGTCTGACCCAGCATTGGTCTTCTTATGTTCTTACATTTTCTCTTAATATCCAGTCCCAAGGGCTCACCCTTCATGCTTCACACACTGCCTCTGATTCCAAGTCTTCCCACGAGCTAGCATTTAACATTCATCAACATTTGTTAACACTGTGTACATTTTACCAAAAGGTTTTATTGCTGACATCACTCTGAATCCTCTGAATCCCAGAGCCAGGAGGCAACGTAGGCACATTGATCTGCCTTGAAGTCTTCGAAACGAATGGTGTGACCAACATTGCCAGGAAGGACACATCTTGCAAAAAATTCAGTTTTCTTTTTAAACGGCAACAAGAAGAAGGGTGTGTCAACAGAGGCATGACATCCAAATTGTAAGATGTCATTCAGGTACGAGCTCTCCCTCCTCTGCGAGGACAGATCTGCATTCCCACTCACCCCCAATAGCTAGCAATCAAAAACAGTCCAGTGGAGCCTGAGCGGTGGGTGTTGCCTTCTGACACACTTCCGGTGATGTCAGGGTGTGTGGCATATGCAAATAAGTTATGCTAATGAGTTATGCTAATGAGCTCCTGCACCTCTTTTTCTACGAAATGACCCCTGCTCTTAATAATGCTAATACCTAATTGTCACATGAAAAATTTAGGCACACTGATCTGCCTTGAAGTCTTCGAAACGAATGGTGTGATCAACATTGCCAGGAAGGACACATCTTGCAAAAATTTGGTTTTCTTTTTAAACAACAACAACAAGAAGGGTGTGTCAACAGAGGCATGACATCCAAATGGGAAGATGTCATTGTCCTGCTGTGCACTGCTTTGTTCAGGCCTCAGCTGGAGTACTGTGTGCAGTTCTGGAGGTCTCACTTCAAGAAGGATGTGGAAAGAATGGAGCCAGTGCAGGAGAGAGTGTCGAGGATAATTAGGGGCCTGGAGACCAAGCCCTATGAAGAAAGGCTAAAGACTGGGAAATGTTCAGTCTGTAGAAGAGGAGGTTGGGGGGGTATGATTGCTTTCTTTAAGTATTTGAAAGGCTGTCACTTAGAGGAGGGCCCGTTGGCACCAGAGGATAGGACTATCAACAATGGGTTCACATTATGGGTGGGAAAGATACTGGCTAGATATTGGGGGGGGGCATTACAGTCAGAGTTGTGCAACAGGGGAATCAGCTGCCTAAGGAAGTGGTGAGCTCCCCCTCACTGGCAGTCCTTAAGCAGCAACTGGACAAACACTTGTCAGGGATGTTCTAGGCTAATCCTGCATTGAGCAGGGCATTGGACTAGATGGCCTGGATGGCCCCTTCCAACTCTATGATTCTAGAAGAAGAAGAAGAAGAGGAAGAAGAAGAAGAAGAAGAAGAAGAAGAAGAAGAAGAAGAAGAAGAAGAAGAGGAGGAGGAAGAGGAAGAGGAAGAGGAAGAGGAAGACTTCAACAAGAGAAACATTTATTCAACGGTGAAATTTAGTAAAAGTACATGTGAAAATAGAAGGACAGTAAAAGTACATGCAAAAAGAAACCTTTTCCAGAAGCCTGCCATCAGGCTGTTGACAGAAGGAAGAAACTTGGGTAGCAGATATCAGGAACACAACATCTACAAAGCCTGCATAAAACAGAAGCACAACAAATAAGTACCCTGTCCTTGTGAGTTAGAAGGGCGTTAGAAACAATTTTCAAGATAATAAGTGTGCAGTAAGAATAAATATATAAATATGGGATTGCCCTGTGATGGCAAGATTTTGGTCTGCTCGCACATTAACCTGATCCCTACAAACATCACACAGGACCTGGCCCTGGAAACACTAGTGCCTCAGAAAAGGAATCCCATGTTCTCCATTTCCATTAATTGACCATTTGGGAAATACAAAATGTGCAGGAGGAGATGACACCGATATCCCCCACACCGATTGCTCTTCTGCTTGGCTGAGTCTGTTTGGATTTTGCATCTACTCGGTGGAAAATGGTGTAACATTATAAACACAAGTGGAACCCTGAAATCATTTACCACTGATATCATCAATTTTCACCATTGGTTTGTTATTTTTTAACCAGTTCTGCCCTCCCACCGTGACCTACTGTGGTCCTCAAAGTGCTGCTCCTAGGCAATAGGGGCCCTTAGGAACAGCTTTGGGGGCAAACTGAAGGTCTACACCTGCATTCACGAAATCTATAAAAACCTACCCTTTGGGTGGCAGGAAATAACCTTAGGATTTAAGTCATAGTTTACATAGAGCAAGATAAAGGATATGTTAAAATTGGTGGGGCATGGAGAATATCAGACAGACTACTTTTCAAATTACAGTCTAATATCTTTCCTTTGTTTGATAATGGCACACGAAAGGCTGATGGCAATCCAACAATAATAAACTATTTCATTTAACTAATGAGGGGGAAGTGGTCAGGTAGGTATCAGGTTCAGGGCTTAAAAGGTCAACAGGCAACTTTGTATAAATGTAACCAATAGATAGTTTGTCACAAATGCATAGCTGTTTCGTTGGAGGAGAGGGATATCTTGGCAGTCTATGCTTAAATGAACCAGCATAAATTTCTTCATCTCACAGACACTTAAGATGGTGAAGGCAGGAACGTTCACACAAGTTTCAATTTCTCTTCCTTCCTACTTGACAGGGATCACTGCTCTTTCCTAGGAGCTCAGGTTTGAGTGGGGATCCTTCTTGATCCTCTTACTCTCTTAGCCTTCCTTCACAGTCAAATGTCAGTTCTTAACTGTCATTCTTAACTGCAACTCCTGACACTCTAATCTGCAGAATTCCATTTGAATCCCCTGTCACTCAAGATTCTCAGACCAGGTTAA
This sequence comes from Gekko japonicus, assembly GCF_001447785.1. Lineage (NCBI taxonomy): Eukaryota > Metazoa > Chordata > Lepidosauria > Squamata > Gekkonidae > Gekko > Gekko japonicus. The sequence continues at coordinate 8,627 of NW_015204691.1, read as the reverse complement.
AGCACTAACCATTTACTTTCCATCACACATGGCTTTATGGGTGATGAGATTTCTCCTGACATCTTTCTAATCTGCTTCCAGTTTGCCACTGTTTTCAGAAACCAGGCATAAAATCATCTATAGTTTTGTCAAACTTTAATGGAAATGTTGATAGTGGTGGTTTGCCAGGAACAATGTGGGGGCAAATGAAGAAAACTATATTAAAGTACCAGGTAAATTCCAGAGTAGAAGGTATATGAGGGATGAACCAAGCTTTTGCCCATGGAGAATATCAGACAGACTACTTTTCAAATTACAGTCTAATATCTTTCCTTTGTTTCATAATGGCACACGAGAGGCTGATGGTAATCCAACAATAATAAACTATTTTATTTAACTAATGAGGGGAAAGTGGTCAGGTAGGTATCAGGTTGAGGGCTTAGAAGGTGAACAGGCAACTTTGTATAAATGTAACCAATAGATAGTTTGTCACAAATGCATAGCTGTTTCGTTGGAGGAGAGGGATATCTTGGCAGTCTATGCTTAAATGAACCAGCATAAATTTCTTCATCTCACAGACACTTAAGATGGTGAAGGCAGGAACGTTCACACAAGTTTCAATTTCTCTTCCTTCCTACTTGACAGGGATCACTGCTCTTTCCTAGGAGCTCAGGTTTGAGTAGGGATCCTTCTTGATCCTTTTACTCTCTTAGCCTTCCTTCACAGTCAAATGTCAGTTCTTAACTGTCATTCTTAACTGCAGCTCCTAACTGACACTCTGATCTGCAGAATTCTATTTGAAACCCCTGTCACTCAAGATCCTCAGACCAGGTTAAAGCACTAACCATTTACTTTCCATCACACATGGCTTTATGGGTGATGAGATTTCCCTTGACATCTTTCTAATCTGCTTCCAGTTTGCCACTGTTTTCAGAAACCAGGCATAAAATCATCTATAGTTTTGTCAAACTTTAATGGAAATGTTGATAGTGGTGGTTTGCCAGGAACAATGTGGGGGCAATTGAAGAAAACTATATTAAAGTACCAGGTAAATTCCAGAGTAGAAGGTATATGAGGGATGAACCAAGCTTTTGCCCTCCCAAATCTTACATCTGCTCACCTTACTTCCTTGGAATTATCTTTTCTCCTCTATTCAGCATCCCTGGTCTCCAGCTTCTCCTTCCCATATGAAATCCCCACCTCCTAACTTTCCTGCACATTAAACCTTAACATTCTTCCATGTCTCTCCCTTCCAACCCAGGATCTAGCTCTGGGAGGCAAAAGGAAAGCAAGGTATCTTTGTTACCCTTTCCCTCTCCTAAGATGATGTCCTAGGCTGGTCCTCTCTTTTCTCCAAACTATCGGCCTTATTTTCATTTCTTTGACGTGTTTGGTGGGTTCCAAAGAGACAAATAAATAAATAAATAAATTGGAAAGTGGTTATTCTGTTTTGATTTGTGCTGACGTCACAAACAAGGATACGTTCAATGAAGGATGTTAGTCAACTGCAGAAGACCTGAAGGTTTATCCTCAAGGTGGCAGAGTCTGCATTCTATTGTTAATCAATAACTTTGGAACTTATCTTGGGTGAGCGTTTGGCTATTCACTTTCCTCTAAAACCTGTTCTGCTTAATGACAGTCATGCTGTTTGTCATTGGTATTGTTGAGGGTCAGATTCTTAGATGCCAAATATCATTTTAAATGAGACCACCAATCTCTTTTGAGTATATTTTATCCAGCCCTTCCACCAAACAGTTCAGGATGGTATACATTCTCCCTTCCTGATTTTATCAACTTGTGGGGTAGGTTCTTTTTTTTAAAGTATTTTATTTTGATTTTTTACATCAGGGAACTGCTGGAGATGTGAAAGAAACATTGGCTCCTATTATCATATCTGGTGGAGATGTGAAAAAGTGGATAAATTTTGGGAAAAAACAAAACAACTCATTCTGGAAATAGTAGAAATAAATTTACCATTGAACCGAGAAGTATACTTATTAAACATGCTCTCTGAAAGTATAAACCATAATGACGCACGTTTGATACTCTACATCCTCACAACCGCGAGAATAGCTATAGCAAGATGTTGGAAATCTGAAAAATTGCCAGATAGAGAAGAATTAATTACAAAAATTATGGACATAAAAGAAATGGACAAAATTAATATGTTACTTGCGGGAAAATTTGACAGTGTGTTTAAGAAAAGATGGCAGAAACTAGACAGGTGGTTAGAAATATATAGATAGGAACTTGTGGGGTAGGTTCGTTAGGTTGACAGTGAGTGACTGGCTCAGCTCATTGCCCAGAGAGATTTATGGCACTGTGAACCTGGATCTGCTAGATAACTAGCCTAACACTCTAACCACTATGCTACACAGAATCTCTCAATATCGCAAAGCATGCCAGTGCATTTTGCTTCCACACAGCAATGGTAAACACTTTCCACAGAGAGGCAGCAAAGTTCTGCTTCTAGGTGCAGACATCAGACTAGTCTTGCCGGTCATTCAACATGGTTTAAGGCAGGTCTACATGGATACATTCAAGTGATGAGTACAGAAAGCATCTGAACTAAGAAAGATACCTTTTCTCAGGAGCAATTCTGAATTCATGTAAAAGACCATGTGATGAGCATGAAACGCTCTTCCTGCTATCTGATACTATCCTTTGAAGTAGAATGCTATTCTTAGGGACAAAACTTCCTTCCAGCTTGACACCTTCTCTCTCACATACACAAAGAAGGAGCACATGTTCTCCATTTTTGCCACTATGGATGCAGGACAGGTATTCTCCATCCACATCCATATAGCTAGTTTAGGGTGCGTTCAGACGGGCAGCTAATCCCGCCATTGGTCTGGCTCAAATCTTTTTTTTTAAAGTATTTTATTTTGATTTTTTACATCAGGGAACTGCTGGAGATGTGAAAGAAACATTGGCTCCTATTATCATATCTGGTGGAGATGTGAAAAAGTGGATAAATTTTGGGGGAAAACAAAACAACTCATTCTGGAAATAGTAGAAATAAATTTACCATTGAACCCAGAAGTATACTTATTAAACATGCTCCCTGAAAGTATAAACCATAATGACGCACGTTTGATACTCTACATCCTCACAACCGCGAGAATAGCTATAGCAAGATGTTGGAAATCTGAAAAATTGCCAGATAGAGAAGAATTAATTACAAAAATTATGGACATAAAAGAAATGGACAAAATTAATACGTTACTTGCGGGAAAATTTGACAGTGTGTTTAAGAAAAGATGGCAGAAACTAGACAGGTGGTTAGAAATATATAGATAGGAACTTGTGGGGTAGGTTCGTTAGGTTGACAGTGAGTGACTGGCTCAGCTCATTGCCCAGAGAAATTTATGGCACTGTGAACCTGGATCTGCTAGATAACTAGCCTAACACTCTAACCACTATGCTACACAGAATCTCTCAATATCGCAAAGCATGCCAGTGCATTTTGCTTCCACACAGCAATGGTAAACACTTTCCACAGAGAGGCAGCAAAGTTCTGCTTCTAGGTGCAGACATCAGACTAGTCTTGCCCGTCATTCAACATGGTTTAAGGCAGGTCTACATGGATACATTCAAGTGATGAGTACAGAAAGCATGTGAACTAAGAAAGATACCTTTTCTCAGGAGCAATTCTGAATTAATGTAAAAGACCATGTGATGAGCATGAAACGCTAACCTACAGATCAATTCTACTTTCTGCCTTTAGGGAAAACAGATCTAAAAATGCAGCCATGTTGGCTTAGCCTGTATCACTGAACAAAGAGCTGGAACACTTGCTATGGTGCCCATAGGGATGCTGCCAAAAATAGCATCCTCAGAAGCAAATTCTCCAGACTCCTTTTTGTGTTGTTCAAAGTGGCTTACCGTTAAGGATAAATGAATGCTCCCTAATTCGTTTCTCTTTGTGTCTGATGATATATTATAGGTCAGATCCAGCCAGCTTCTTCACTCAATGTCACCCAGTTCCTGTCCCGTCTACGGCCGCCATCCCACTCCGCTTTTGTATCTGCAGGTCTCATGATCTCCAGAGAAGTATTTTTAGTGATCACCTCTCCTTCCTTTTTAACCAACAGAAAAGTGGGCTGGATCCAACCCTATGCTGTTTTATTCATGCACAAATAATGCCAAAAAAAGAGAGTGCTTTTAATGGAAATCGTCCTTGTGAATAAAACAGATGATTGCAATAATCTTACATTTATTTTGAACACTGAAGGGAAATTGATTTGGAGGTCAAATGGTAGAAATAAGAATTTAATCTAATCCCTGTTTACCATGAGGAAACAAGAAACTCTAGCTCAAAAGCACTGTGAAAATATCTTTAACATGTGTTCTTCTGTATTTTGCCCATTTCAAGATCTATCAAGATCTTATGGGTTGAAGAAGAAGAGAATTGTCGTTTGAGTAATTAAATTGACTGACTTGAACAAAGCATGGAATTGCTTGCATTCATCCTGTCTTTTTGCCTGCATGATCAGATACATTCTTTCAACTATGCATAACAGTTAATATGGCATTGTCTGCTTTTTGCACCCACACCGTAACTGGAATGTATTCAAGAAGTGATTGAAAGATAAACTCAGTGTTGGGCAGACATTGCAGGCATGCAGACTTGTTACATAGTAAGTCCCAATTCAAAAATCTCAAACTTTTTTCTTTCCATTTTACTATGTTCCCTTTTAACAACTGAAGGCTGTGTTGGATGGATAGTGGAGTGGTGAAGGCAGCTCACAATGGGGTATCATTTGAACCAGAAGGGATTAAAGCATAATTAGTGGATACCAGGGTTGAAAATAAAGTGGGCTAGAGAGAAGGATTCACTACCAGGATGCAGCTTTGGCCTGCATCCTCCTTTGACAAGAGTAACATGAGTGTAAGCTCATAAATACTGGAAGAAATAAGATATGTGTATTTCCCAGCAGAGTTGCTACAGAATGGAGCTCTCAGATCAACTAGTGAAGACTATGGATCTTCAGGGCACTGTATCCATGCACATAATTTTTCTCACTGTATAGAAGCAAATATTTGTAGGGTTTACTTTTTTTAAAAAAAGGCAAAGCTATCAATGCCAGCAACTACATTAATTCTCCAGGAAGGAAAACAGTTCCTACTAGGTTGGAAGGCTGCATACCAGAACCATACACAAGATCAGATGAAATATGATAGCTTCATCTAAAAAAGATTTACTGGGGCCCCGGTCACACAGGCCAGATAATGCAGGGGGGAGGCGTGGCTGTTTGCCCCGGAGCAAAATTAAGTGCGGTAGCCCGATCAGATGGTCCCCTGAGTCTTCGTGCTTAGGCTGTTAGCTGGCGATCACACGGCAATGCTGAAGCGTAGCAAAGAAGCGGCGCGGCAAGTGTTTTGCGTTTGTGCGCATGCACAGTTCCATGGAACACCACTGCTTTCAGTTACGTGTTTGTGCGCATGCACTTAACGAAAAACATCCGGTTTACGACGGGACCTGGACGGGCGCCGGATGCCACGGGATACTAGCGCTCCTGCGATCAGATGCCCATCCCTGTCCTGCATTTTCCGGATACTAGTTCACTTTCAGCAGTATTTTTTTACTGCGCATCTTCAGCGGGATGCCACAGGTTGGCCACTGGTGTGCTACACTTCCCAGATGTTGTGGTGTGATCGTGCCTTGAAAATCCGCCTGACATTCGTGCCTTTAGCGCAGCAAATCCTCCATGTGAATGGGGCCTAAGAAGGGTAAAGCGTCACAGTTACTGTAGCCACAACCACATCACAACTTTTGGCCTGCCGACAATGATTAATGTGATACAAGCCAAGAAGAAACCTAGACTTTTTTTTTTTTTTTTTACAAATTATGAACTCTCTGACCCAGCCTCTTCTGAGCCATGACTGGCATATTTGAGGGCATATAATAATTCCACCGCAAAAGGGCGGCATGCTAGTAGGCTGCTGAAAATCCTTTCATCTGTCTCAAGTCAAAGGGTGAAGTGAGGTCCCACACTGTGCTTTTCAACATCAGGCAGTGTAGCATTAATGATGGCTTTTTTTGGACGAGGGGCGAGCCAGCTGTAGTCACTGCCTCATCAAACAACCAACAGGCACGCACACTTTGAAAACAACACTGTTGGCTTTATTATTGACACTGGCTTAGTATAATTAGCGCACTGTGCCAGGCAGTAACATGTTGTGTCAAAACCTGGATGCATCCTTTGAAATTGGCTCCACTATGAGCATGGGTGGCCTGGACGGCTCACAGAAAGCTTGCTGTGTAGTCATGAGTAGTAACACCACCAAACACTCATGCCAGGGTTGGATCTGGTTTTAGATTCATAAGGAAAAAAAATATATAATTCATCAAAATTAATCACACCGATTTAGATCTGAAAGCCATGGCTCATGATTCTCAGGTTTGGCTAAAAACGCTAATTAAGAAGAAGAATTGGTTAGAAAGCAATAAGGGCCTCTGTGCTATACTTAGGTACCGAGCAACCAGGCTGTTTTGGTTGGTTTTTGATCTTCAGACGTCATTGGTGGTCCTTGGTGTCAGTTACCTTTGTTTCTTTCATACCCTTTATACTCAGTTTAAACATGTTTTGTGCTGCTTATACATGCACACATAATTGATATGCCCTTTTTGTTCCATATGTACTTTATACACCATTTATACGCATGTGATGGAACACAAGAAACAAATGGAGGGAGTTGGCATGGGGAAAAAGAAACTGATTCCAAAATAAAGACTCATTAGCTCATTTCCAAAGGCGAAACTGAACTGAAATTGATATTCAGATCAAACCAACTACCTTTTGAAAGTTGGTCTCATCTTAGCTATAGCATACTATTATTTTAATTGCCTTGCTGTTAGTGGAATGACCTTTACCATGGTACTTGCTGACTATTATGAAAATTTTGATTTTTTAAAAATAATGTTCAGTGTCCCTAGCCTTTACTGTGTTTTTGTGAAAATAAATAAATAACAACTAAAAACATAAGAAGACCCCTGCTAGACCAGAACATTTGAGTGACAGGCTGTTCAAATAGGATTCCATCGAGAGAGTCAGTTAAGAAATTACAGTTGGGAACTGACAGTTGAAGAAGAGACCATTGAGCACTGTGTGTAGACTGGGAAGGAGGCAAAAGGAGTAAGAGGATCAGAGAGGATCCCCATTGCAGCCAAAAAGGGAAATTACTTAGAGTTAAGAGAAGTAACCCCTGTCCAGTTAAAAGGGAGATAGTTCTTAAAAGAGGAGTAATCCCCGGTCTGTGTATACAGAAAGATTTTGGGAACTTGGTTGAATGTTGCTGCCTACTAGATTTAAGAGTCAGTGAAACTCAGAAACCTATGTTTGAGTGTTTAAGCACAAACTGAAAAGAAAGCCTCTCTCCTCAACATTTTAAAAGACCCTTTTGAATAGTAGAAACACGTACTTGTTGTCAACAGGTGGGGCAGCCATAGTCAAATAAGAAGAAAATAGATATAGGATCTGCTCAGCAAGAAAGAAGAAAAAAAAGGGGAAAACCTGTGTGTGAGGGAGGGAAGAGATCACCATAAGTGTATGAAATGTTTGACATAGATGGTGTCCTTAATTCATAATCCATTACTATTTTGAAATGTATCTTGACTATTATCATTGCATTATTATTGCAATGCATTATTATTGCATTGTTAATGGCTTGGTCCTACTTAGAATTTCCACAAGTGCAGAGGGGGGTAATTTTTGCTGGTTCCTCCCTTCCATAGAAAACCTCCCCACTAAGTTGTTCCTGGATATCCTTGAGAAGTGTTACTTCAGGGACAGGGGTACTTTGGGTTGCTGCAGGAGGGGGGAATGCATTAAACTCCCTCCCCCTCCTTATGCCTGTGGAAATTCTAGGTGGGAAACAAACCTTTCTTCCCATAAAGACCACGGTGGCATTCTATCTTCCCAAGAACCTAGAGAGGTAAGTTAGTTTGAGAGAGAGAGTGGTTGGCCCAAGGTCACCAACGGATAAGTGGTGACAATGGTGAAAAAGTCTAATCAGTGGTAATCATACAGACACATCTAGATTCATTTGGATATATTCAAATCACTTGCAAAACAATTAACTTTCTGCTTGCATCTGATAGACCAGCCTTCAGCTGAATTACTGGCTTATTCATACATCTTTGGAAACTGTAGGCTCAAGGGTTTTATTATGTTTAGGACTGAGTTGTATTCAACCACCCCCTGTAGTTGCCTGGAACCTTTATCAAACAGTTCCTCCCTCACACTAGCCTCTCATTATTCTTGAATGATAATCATGAGAATGGGTGACATGAGGTTTTGTTGAAGTGTTGTTAACATTTAAACTGTGCGCCTTCACAGGTCTCTTACTCAGACACATAACAATACAGGATGTGTTTATGAGGTAAATGTAGTTCCCCTTTGTCTATATATTTGACCGGGTAGATAAAACACAGGTGAAGGCCAAAACAATACATTTCATCTAACAGGAAAAAAACACAGGTATTCAACAGAGTAAATGTTAGCTGTGAAGTGTTTCACTTTACAAAGGTAAAGTGACCGTCTACTGCAAACCAGCACTTACGACGTTTCTTCCATGAGAATGAATACTTTGTAACTGGCCCGAACTACTGTGTATAAACACTGGCCCCTGCCACATGGGGGGGG
>NW_015204690.1:0-12633 GCF_001447785.1 Gekko japonicus | reverse complement strand
ATGGCCTGTGTGGCCTCTTCCAACTCTGTAATTCTATTATTCTAGATCTCATAGGACATAGAGCAAGTGGGACAGGTCACATTCATTTCTCCCAGGCAGAAGACCTCTCAGTGCCTCAGGCACAAAGGAGAGTATGGGTGAGTAGGTGATTTCTCAGCACCAGATGAGAGGGTACCAACTAAGGCTGAGAGACCGGCTTCTCTGCCCTGGGTGGAACATTCGCATCTGGTGCATATCGTAGGTATTAGGTGAGACTGCAAGCAGGCATGAGCCCAAACATGAACCTTGGATACTGTGAGAGGGGCACAGCCCATGGGTGCTGGATGTTGGCTTGACATCTTGTCTGGCCCAACCAGATAGAAATATGGCCAGGGTGAAGGTAATGTGATGCCAGCATCTGCTAGGTGAGAACAGCACCCAGGCCTCATAGAGGTTCGTAAGGAGCCCTGAGCCATCTGGAGGTGATCAGGCTGGATTGAAGGAAACCCACCCTGGAGAATAAACATTCACCTTGGACTCCTTCCTTGTCTTGCTAGAAGGGACTCTTTGTAGCGCTCTGTCGGGAAAGTGGGCACAGGTAAGGCATATCACATTGGTCCCACAACGGGAAACAACCTCTAAATAAAGGACATGTGAGTTCACCTGGGGCAATCAGGAAGAAATTAGGGTAGCCTGCAGTCTGAGGACCAATTGGGTCAAACCACCACACAGCTCATATCAAAAAGTTATGGAATGCGTGGTGGTGGAAAATACCATCAAGTCACAGCCAACTTGTGTTGACCCCATAGGGTTTTTAAGACAAGAGACGGACAGATGTGGTTTGACATTGCCTGCCTCTGCATAGCAACTCTGGACTTCCTTGGTGGTCTCCCATCCAAGTATTAACCAGTGCTGATGCTGCTTAGCTTTTGAGAGGTGATGAAATTGGCCTAGTCATGGCCGTCCAGGTCAGGTAGTGCTGCCATCAAGTTGCAGCGGACATGGTGACCCCATAGGGATTTCAAGGCAAAAGATGAACCAAGGTGATTTGCTGTTGCCTGCCTCCATGTGGCAACCCTGGACTCTCTTGGTGGTCTCCCATCCCAAGTACTAAGAAGGGCTGGCTCTGCTTATCTTCCAAGAACTGATCAGATCGGGCTAGCTCTTGACTGCATACCAGCCTGTATTATTTCAAAGCAAGATTTTGCTGGGTAGGATGGATTTATTGGAACGTGATTTGTAATGGATAAGTGGGAGAAGGCCTTCCAGAGGTAGATAGCACAGAGATTCCAGAAGGACACCTACCACAGGGCAGCCTGTGGTATTCCATCTAAGTGTTTCCACATGAAGCAAAACAATGGCACATAGTTTTTAAATCAATCACAGATGTGGTAAAACTACCACATGTTCAAGTCTTCATTCTGTATTTGTGTCCATTCCAGCTATTCACATTTTTTAAAGGTTTCCACAGTGTTTTGAATGTGAAGACTGGGTTCCCCCCCCCCTCCAGTGGAAGTGTTCTTAAGAATTTACATCCTACTCTTAGGCCTAGTTTATGCAGGAGGAAACAATTTGTTCTAAATCAAGGCTAACAGCTGAAAGTTTTTTCTTTTTCTTTCTCTTTTTCAAAGGGTTTTCTTGAAAAGAGGTCTTTTGACCCAAAAATCCTTGGGAATGTTTCAGATTGTGAATAACCGGGGTGATTAATGTAATGCTGAATGAATTGTAAAGGGATGGATGGGAAAGAGTGTAGCTAGAGACTTGGTATTTCTGCCCCACACCATTTTCTCCTGTGCTCTGAAACAGGAATGTGAACTTCTCTTCCCTGCTGTTTTGACACCTAAATGCCTGCTTTGATTTCACTTCTCCCTTGTTCAAATTGAAACCACGTTACTCTCATTTTCTCACCATTTTTTGTTCCTCAGTGCCTGAATTTTCCTTGTATATTTTGGTCATTCTTATTGGGAGTCAGTCACTCATCATTAGACACATGTCAGGCATTGTGTGCATTGTGTGTCATATATTATTTAAATTTTGTGTAAAATCAGCAGTTGAGGGGCACCTCAAAATCGACTAGGAAACTCCAGCTGGTCCAGGATGCCATGGCTCAACTCTTAGCGGCAGATGATCCATTGGCTACCCATCTTTTACCGAGCTCAGTTTGAAGTATTGGCTACCACACACAAAGCCCTTCATGGTCTTGGCCCCTCTTATTCACAGGACCGCCTGTCTCCCTACTGTCCATCACGACAGACAACTCCATGTATGTCAGCAGGGTCTTCTGCAGGTGCCAACCTGCAAATGGGCAAAGCCAACAACTGTCTGCACATGTGCTTTCTCCGCGCTGTGGCTCCCAGCTGGTGCCTGAGGAGTTTAGGAAGACTCCCACTCTCCTGGCCTTCTGCAAACTATGCAAATCTAAACTATTCAAGAGGGTTTTTCCGCGCAGGTAATCAGGCTGCATCACACAAAATGGTTCACGGTCTTTTTTTGTGAGTATTTGTGTGTGTATGTGCTTGCATGCCTGGAAGTCACAGTGTCTTCTGGTGACCCCTAGTGGGGTTTGGACATTTCAAAGAGGTGGCTTGATAGCCTGCCTCTCTGTTCCACCCCCCAAACAGATGTCCCCACGCAACATCCGAAATGTGCTGACATCACTTCCGGAAGTGACATCATCGTGTCAGCGATGTCAAGGGTGACGCTCTACTTTTGGGACAAAGATCTATGGTTTGTAGCTGTTTTTACCATAAGGTTTTGCCCAAGAAGTAAAGAATTGCCCCGACATTGCTGAGTCAGTCATGTCACTTTGGAAGTGATATCAGTGCATCGCTGACATCCTTGCCCACCCCTGGAACACCACCCCAAATCCCCCGCCAGCAGGAGGAAGGCACCTCTGGCAACCCTAGATGGAGGGGTGGGTAGCAATTGACAGAGGATTGGGCTGGAGAGACCAATTGACAGAGGCTCTCTCTTCCACCTTCCTGTAAAACAGCTGGCTGTTTCATTGTGTGTGTGTGTGTGTGTGTGTGCACACGCGCATGCATGCCCATGCCTGAAAGTCATGACAACATCTGGAGATTCCTACTTGGGTATGGAGGATGTTCAGAGAAGTGGCCTGATAGCCTGCCTCTGCCTCCCGGCCCTGGCATTCTTTGGAGGTCTCCCATCCAAGTACTTGCCAAGGTCGTCAACCCTGCTTAGCTTTTGAGATCTGAGGAGACTGGGCTTGCCTGGCTATCCAGGTCAGGGCAAAATGGTTCAGTCTTGATTGGATAAATGATTGGGACTTGGGGTCTATATTGCTGTGTATAGCATGTTGTCAGTAGGATCCTATGTATGTAATTTCTGTACTGCTTAATGTGTCATGTTAATAGTTATGTTGTTTTTATTATTTATTTAATTCAATTTCTATCCTGCCCTCCCCGCGAATGGGCTCAGGGTGGGTTACAAGGTCACACAAAATCGTGACAACAATAACTTGTAAGTCAAATAATTTTAAACAACATTTTAAAACACTGATAAAAACAAAAATCAGTGTGAAAGCCTTGCTAGCCATGCTCAGTTCAGGCCAGTGATTTCAACACGGGAGGTCAGAGATGGATTTTGGATGTCCACCGCCTCAGCTGAGAGGCCAGTGGGACAGCTCCTGTGGAACTGTAACAAATGGCTACAGTTTTTTTCTTTCTAGTGGTTCCAGACTTCTAATAGACTAATGCATTGCTTATGGAATGTCCCATTTTGTTGATTGTACTGACTGAAGATGTGCAATCTATTTTGAGTTCCTGTGAGAAAGGCTGGGTATAAATAGTGTGAATAATAAATAAATGCAGAAGGTCTCCAGTTCAGTCCCTGACATCTCACCTTAAAATAATTAGGCAACAGGTGGTAGGAAGGTCCCTTACCTAAGGTCCCAGAGAACTGCAGCGAGTCAGGGTAGACAAGACTGAACTTGATAGACCAGTAATATCACTGTGGATAAGGCAGCTTCATGTATTCAATACTTCTTTAGGTGAGACACTGTGACTTAGTAACAGAGCACTTGCTTTATATTTAGATGGTCCCAGGTGCAGTCCCTGGCATCTCCAGGCAGGCAGTAGGTGATGTCAAGGACCTCTGTCTATGACCCTGGAGAACTGCTGCCAGTCAGAGGAGACAATACTGACCTTGATAGATTAGTGATCTGACAGTTCAGGATATATGTGCATTGAACATGTATATACGAAACAATACATACAAAACATATACAAAACAATAAATAAAACAATACAATAAAACTGACAGTGAAAAGCAGAGAACAGAATCCAATAACATATATCTAATTCCCAACATTCCCCTCTGCATGTGGATACTTATTTCCACAGATAGGGGGCATACTCTCCCCCAACAGTTTTTTTTTTTACAGTCTCAGGGGACTCTGGAGGATTGCAGAAAAATCCAAAAAGTTAAAAAAAAGTTGACCCCCCCCATACATTTTGAAATGGCCGCCACAGGGATTTTATCCAGGCCCCACTGCATCAACAGTGATAGACTGGCTGATAGCCAAAGAGAGAGACAGAGAGGGGAGTAAGCAAAAGCAGGACTGTAAGCAGGGAGTAAGCAAAAGAAGGATTCATCCTGCAGTAGGAATAGCTAAATAGCAAGGGGAGTGGAGCCTGGCCTGGAACTAGGATTGCCTGCTCCAGGTTAGGAAATTCCTGGAGATTCTGTGGTGAAGTCTGAGGAGTCCAGAGTTTGGGGAGGGGAGGGGCCTCAGCTGGATATAATGCCACAGAGTTCACCCATTTTCTCCAGGGGGACAGATCTCTGTTGTCTGGAGTTCAGTTGTAATTCTGGGAGATCTCCAGGCCCTACCTGGAGGCTGGCAAACCTAGGCCTAGCAGCACCCCGTGGGTGACTTGATATCACCTGACTTGCATGATTCAACTAGGCCTGGCTGCTTGCTACTGTTCAACAGCAGCCACCCTATGAAAGCCAGTGTAGTATAATGGTCAGAGCTTCAGAGGAGGGTTTGTGAGACCCAGATTTAGATCCCTATCTTGCTGCAGAAGCTCACTGGTTGATATTGGACCACCAGTCACATACTTTCAGCCCAACCTACCTTGTAGGGTTGTTGTATTGATAAAAAGAAGGAGAGGAGAATGATATAAGCTGCTTTGGGTCCCCACTGTGGAGAAAGACCATAGTTTTGGGGGGAAGGAGATGGAAAGCTGAAGACAGAGGGGCAGATAAAGGTAGGTTGGCTGTTGGGTGGGAAGGAGAAAGGGATACGCAACTCCAGGCTGGGAAATTCCTTGATGTTTTTTGGGGGGGAGCCTGGGGATGATGGGGATTGAGGTGGGCAGGGACTTCAGACAGATATAATGCCATAGAATCCACCCTCCAAAGTTCCTCCAGGGGAACTAATGTTGCCAACCTCCAAGTGAGGATTGGAGACCTCCTGGAATTACAACTGATCTCCCGATGACAGAGAACACTTCCCTTGGAGAAAATGGCTGCTTTGAAGGGTGGAGTTTATGGTATTACACCCTACTGAAGTCACTTCCAAGCTCAAACCTCATCCTCCCAAGGCTCCACCCCCCCCATCTCCAGGAATTTCCCAACATGGAGCTGGCAACCCTAAGAGGAACTGATCTCTGTATTTGGACAATCCATTGTGATTCCTGGAGAGCGGCTGCTGCCACTGCTGCTGTGTGTATGGGGGAGGAAGTGGGTGGGAGGCCAGGAGAGTTACAGAGGCAGAAAGAGTGATGTGGTGGAGACAGAGAGGAAGTGACAGGCATGGAGGGGAGAAAGAGAATGAAAGTAAGAAAAGGGTGGCAGGAAGGAGAAAGAATGTGAGAGAAGCAGAGGGAGAGGGGAAGAAGCAGAGGTGGGGGGAATGGGATAGCCGTTCCTGCAAGTTTCTTGCAGGTCCCCACTTCTAAATACAAATAAAGACGTGAAAAAAGGGAACATTCAATCACCCCTTCTGCCAAAACTCTACCTTATTCTGAATTGTAACCTTATAAATGTGCTAATTTGGATGCTAGAATGCCATTTTTCTTGCTTGTATACCATTTGAAACAACTCTGGCACAATTTCAGAACTGGGCATCTACTGGCATTTCTTTTATATGTGGTAATGTATGGTGCTAAACATGTAGAAACCACAAAAGCATTTGCCACAGTTCTCTGAGCAGTGAGATGTTGCACAGGCTAGCACTTACCCAGATCAATTCCCTTTGGAGGAGAGACCACTAGAGGCTTAGGATCACACACATGAAGTTGGTCCATCAGTGTCAATACTGTCTTCTTAGACTGGCAGCAGTCCAGAGTCTCAGGCAGAGGTTTTTGGAATCATCTAGTACCTGATGATCTTTTATACTAGATGTGCTGGGGATGGAACCTAGGATCTTTTGCGTGAGACCTTCAAGCAGATGTTCTACCATGGAGCCATGGCGCTTCACAATGTCTTTATAGTAATTTTTTAAATTTAGAAATGTGCAGGTAAATTTGAGGCACAGAGGGTCCTCCTACAGGGCAGATGATGTGCTACATCACGTCAGATCTCCAGAGAGTATGTGTGTGACAGAGATCCTGCTTATACACATACTACACGAGGTGCTTCAGTCACCCCATCAGATTTTCTCCCCCACTCACCTGCCTAAAATACTGTATTTCCTTTTCACACAGACATCCACCCTCTTCCTCCTTCCAGCCAGGTGGGAAGCTGATCCTCTTTCATCTCTTTTAGGAACTTGAAGAAAACCATATCCTGATGTTCAAGGACCATTCAAGGACAGCTACAGCAGGTAAGACATATTACCATTCCCTTTGCCACGTGACCTGGTTTCCCCCAGGCACAGCACTTCTGGTTTGTACTGCAGATTAGAACTATTTTCCAAATCCCAAGATTGTTGCAATATTTTTGTTAACCATTTCAGATCTCTGCTTCGCCCTGCTGACGTTGTAGATTGGATCGCATTGCACTGAACAGTTTTCGAGCACCCTGTATATGGTGCTTACCAGTACAGTTGATGTGTAAATTATCATGTAGAATGCTGATTTATTGACAGATACTGTTAAGAAATGTGTACTTTGGGGCGGAGCGACGGCCTGGATGGGGAAAGTCGCATAGGGATCGAGCTCCTTCCCGACTCCCCCAATTCACATCAATCCGCACACGGAAACGAAACATTCACAGCTTGGGCCATGGGAAAAAAGATCGTGATTAAGCCGAAAACGCTTCATTCATCTTCAAACTTCTTTAAAAACATTCTAAGGGAAGAAAAAGCAGTTTCTGCAAAATCTCAAGCTCACCGGGCGGAAACCAAAATGGCCACCAAATCTTCGGAGACGAGCTCGCAAGGCGCGGAACTGCTAACTGCAGCTGACTTTCCTGTAAGTCTAACCTCATTTAAAGCAGACATTGTGGGAACTCTCCAAGAACTTTTAAAGCCAGTAAATGAGCAACTCGAAGCCTTGCAAAACGCGATGCAGGAGGTAGCTTTAATGGCCGAGACTGCAATAGAAATGGGACAGGCGAACCAGGAAGGAATCCAGAGCTTAGAAAAGCATGAGAAATGGGCAAAGGACAAAATCATTTCACTAGAAAATAAAGTGCGTGAGAGAAATTTAAAACTTAGAGGATTTGATGAAAAAGATGAAGGGAACACAGAATTAAGCATTTTTATTGCAAATTGGCTCGCTTCAGCGCTAAAACTGGAAGAGGGAATAGCGCCGCTAATTGTGAAAGCATACAGATTGGGCTCTGCATCTTCCCAACGTGCAAAGACCACGAGAGACATAATAATCGAGCTGGCAGACTCACGCACAAAAAAAATGATACTGGATCTATCTCGCACCTCAAGAGGCATCAACGATCGGGAGAAAATGATCCAGGTCTTCCCAGATTTATCCTCGGATGCCCTATTAATACGCAGAGCACTCAAACCCATTGTGCTGAAACTCATGGAAGCAGACATACGCTACAAATGGCTCCCATCCAGGGCCATGTAGATACGTCATCATAACAAAAACTGGACTATTGACAATCTTGTGGACCGAGGATTGGTTTTGAAGTCTCTTAAGCTACAAGTTCCGATGGACTGTGACAAAGCCAACAACAAACGAAAATGGGAATCTACTTCCCCTATGAAAGGCAGTAAAATTCCAGTACGTTTTGCTGCAGGAAGCAACTGAAGTAACTCCATTGCAAAGAAAACAAAATGACTTGGTATAACATATGTTCTGTGTTATGAGCATTCTTATTTGGCTAATGGCCTTATAACAAACAATCGAATTGGGGGAGGAGGGGTCTAAAAGGAAAGCTCGATTCTTTTAGCCCGAGAAGAGGGGGGGAGGAAGACCACATGGGGGAGTCTTTTAGACTCCGTTCAGAGGGGAAAGGGTCAAGGACTCTGAGCTCTCTGAACTTGGTTGGTCATTCTAAATCAAAGTGCATTGTTGTGTTTTTGGTATGTTTATATTTGACTGTGTGCACTGTTCTAGTTCAAGACTACGTTAGGGCAGGTGAGAGGAGGGGAAAGGGGGGAGGGGGGAGGGAACAGAGTGGATAAGATTCTTCACAGATTTTGCGGAGATAGCAGACCATTGGTTAAACTATATTTTGTTTCTAATTCTAAGGGAGGGAGGGGTGGGGAGGGAGTTTGTACTAGGTTACGGTTGAACGAAACAAATTTAATTATTTACCCATTGAACGCATTGAGCAAAGGTTACTGTATATATGTTCCAGTTATAGACACAATATATGATTATTCAGCATTTACTAGCTGCTGGCATGTTTTATTAACATTTTCATTTTTCCAACAAAATGAACTACGGACTAGCCTAGCTACAAGCAGATTTGTTTTTAAATTTAAAATGACTCTGAAATGGGTTCAAGTTATTCCAAATGATATGCACATGACCCCAAGTTTAAATTTTTTTAGTTTTGAAAGCTTTGATACCCAAATGCTTCTCATGGGAAGGAAAGCAAGGGGGGGGGAAAGTGCAGATGGCTAATGATCTGAAAGTTATTTCTTTAAACTGTAACGGGGTTAATAATCCTATTAAGGCACGGAGAATTCACAACTATTTGAAGTCTCAGAAAACTGATGTGGCTATTCTCTTGGAGAGCCATCTAAAAAATGATGCTAATCTTTTATTGAACTCATCTTGGTTTCCGTTTAAATTTTATGCTTTGGGCTCCTCCAAAGCAAGAGGGGTTGTAATTTTAATTTCAAAACATAACAAATTCTCAGTAACAGATACTGTGCAAGACCCAAATGGAAGGTTTCTTTTTGTAAAGGGCATTCTAAATGATCACAAAGTTACCCTTGCAGCCCTATACGCACCTAATTCGGGACAACTTAGCTTTATTAAACAATCTTTTGAGTCCATCTCTGAATTTCAAGAAGGCTCCTTGATTATTGAGGCTGACCTTAATTACGTTGTTGATACCATAATGGACAGGAAAAGAACCCTAAAGAAGTTTAAATTTAGGCACCCATTCCAAACTAACTTCACTGGATTAAAAAAATTACTCCAAACATTTGATTTCATTGACACCTGGAGATTTTTTCATAAAACTGAAAAAGATTATACTTTTTATTCTCATAAAAATCAATCTTATTCAAGGATTGATTTCATAATAGTTTCTGCAGATATTCTCAATAACTTGTCATTCGTGGACATTAAACCAAAATGCTGGTCCGATCATACAGCAATTAGCTGCAAACTTAATCTGAATAATGAAAGAGATAAAACTTTTTTGTGGACATTTGACAACTTTTTATTACATAACACTGAAGCAATTAAACAAATTAAGAAGGAAATGGAAGAATTTTTTTAATTTAACAAAGCTGAAGAAACCCCCATTAATATAATTTGGGACACTTACAAAGCGGTGTTAAGGGGTAAGATTATTTATATCTCATCAGCACTCAAGAAAAAAAAGACGCTCTAAAGAAGCAGCTTCTAAACAACATAACACATCTAGAAATGAAACATAAACAAACATGCAATCCAAAAATTTACAAATTATTAGAGTTAGAAAGAAAAAAGCTACAAACATTGGAAGTTCAATCAATTGCAAAACAATTATTATATATTAAACAATCATATTGGGCAAATAACCCAAAGTCACTAAAATTGTTAGCACGGAAAGTTAAAAAAAGAAAATTAGAGTCACTAATAAAAGGAGTAAGAGATGTTAAAGGCAATCTACTGACATCACCAAAATCGATAGCAAACGAATTTAACAAATTCTATGCACAACTTTACTCTACCACGACACCATCGCCTCAAACTATTGATTCCTTCCTCCAAAATAATAAACTTATAAAAAAGCTCTCTGCCAATTACTGTCCAATAGACGAGAATGAACTATTGTTAGCTATCAAATCTATGAAACTTAAAAAATCCCCTGGAGTAGACGGTTTTACCGCAGAATTTTATAGACAATTCTCTTCAGCCATTTCCCCTACACTTCTTATTCTTTTTAATTCAATTTTGGACCTAGGTCCAATCCCTAACACCTGGAATTTGGCAAAAATTGTTTTAATCCATAAAAAAGAAAGAGACCCGGAAGATCCAAAATCATATTGGCCAATTTCGTTGCTAAACAACGATTATAAACTTTTTACAAACATCATGTCTCGCAGATTAAACCAATTTATTGGGAATTACATAGATAAAGATCAAACTGGTTTTATTTTACAGAGAGACTTAACAGATAATATAAGAAAGGCCATAGATGTCATTCATTATAATAAACAAATTCTAAACTCAGATTCTTGCCTGCTTTCGATTGATATTCAGTTGAACATGAGTACTTGTTAGCACTGCTACACCACATGAACTTTGGTATGAAGTTTATACACATAATTTGCTCCATATATTACTCTTCCCAATTCATCATACGAGTCAATAACCTAAATTCCCAAACACAATCCATGACAAGGGACACCAGGCAAGGGTGTCCCTTGTCGCCTCTTTTGTTTGCCGTTGCTGTCGAACCATTGGCACACCTATTAAGGGAGGACCCAAAACTAAAAGGGCTAAATGTCAACTCACATACAACTAAAGTCAGCCTTTTTGCGGACGATTTAATCGTTTTTATTTCTGACCCTAAAGACTCGCTTTTTTGTATCGGGAAACATCTGAATACCTTTAGTCTTGCTTCTGGCCTCAAAATCAATATTGAAAAATCATTATTATATCCAATTAATATCAAAAAGGAAACTAAATCGTTTATTAATTCGAATTTTAATTATAAATGGGTGACAACCTCATTTAGATATCTAGGTGTGCAAATCCCGATTGATCTAACAGATTTATTGAAATTCAATCATCAACCCATTTCACAGCAAATTACTTATTTACTGAAAACATGGACGAAACTAAAGCTATCCCTACTAGAGCGTATCAAATTAGTAAAATCAATGATACTACCGAAGTTAACATTTTGCTTAAGAGCAATCCCAATTTTAGTTCCAAACTCAATGTTAAAGCAATGGCAAAAGGGAATTAATGATTTTATTTGGAACTTCAAGAAACCCAGGATCAATTTCTCAACAATTAGGAGATCCTCTAAATGGGGTGGCCTAGCAGTGCCAGATATACAACTTTATCATGACGCAATAATATTAGCTAACATTGTTAAACATTATAGACAGTCATATATAGCTGACTGGAAAGATATGGAAAATTCACTCCTACCAACCAAGTCCTTCGCTGAATCCCTGTGGAATCACAGAATGGGCGATATAATTAAGAAAATAACTAACCCATTCTTAAAAGCTTCATTAAAGATTTGGAGTAAATATAAAATACATCTAGCCCCACGCCTATCACCTTTGACAAATTTCACAGGGCAAAACTGGTTTAAACCAGCACAGAGTTTTACTTCTTATTCTATATGGAGGCATATAAATCTAACAAGATTTATAGACATCACGTGTAAAGGTTACACCAAACAAAAAGCGCAGTTAGAGGAACATCATAATATAAAGATCCCATGGTTCGAATACCTACCGGTCAGCTCGATGGTTAAATCTAAAAAATGCGATCGCCTACGTTTAAAACTTACAGATTACGAACAATTGCTAAATAGCAAGTCTGATTCAATTAAAGGCATGATCTCGAGAATTTACTCCATATTAATCACTTGTAATACAACAGACAGATTACATTACCAAAAGGCGTGGAATACTGATTTGCCTAAGAAATCACTAACGAACAATGGTCACAAATTTGGAGTTCGTCGACATATCGCTCACCATGTTTGAATATACAACTGCAATCATACAAACTAATTTCCAGGTGGTATATAACCCCAGCTCAATTATCTTACTCAACACCAACAATTTCACCTTTGTGTTGGAAGGACTGTGGGCTTCGGGGTACATTTATCCACACATGGTGGACCTGTCCAAAAATATCACAATACTGGTCCGTGATAATTGGAGAAATCAACAAAATAATAAAACGTCAAATTCCAAAACAGCCTGCATTGGTTTTGTTAAACTTATGGGACAAGATGCCGATACAAAAACATTTACAAGAACTAGCGGCAATACTATTGGCGGCAGCAAAGTCGGTACTAGCATCTAAATGGAAAGATGAGAACATTCCTACTATACAGGAGTGGATTCATAAATCCTGGGACTACTTT
>NW_015204689.1:0-15397 GCF_001447785.1 Gekko japonicus | reverse complement strand
ATTCTGGACCCTCCAGATATGTCAGGACATTAATCCATTGATCCTAGGTGAAGATGTCCACGTCAATGGGTCGCCTGGTAGCAGGGCAGGCCAAGCGGATAGAGGGGTGCATAGCAGTTCCAGTGTAAGCAATCCATAAGTAGACTGGCTTGGTGTGGTCATGAACAAAGTCCAGAGTCCATGAGAAGCAAGTAGACGATGCAGGTACCTAGGAACATTGATGCAGGATGGTTGCCATCAAACAGGAGGAAGTCCTGGTTCCCACATGGCCCTGCTCTCTAAAGCTACTCGTTGGAGGACGATTTTTATTAGAAAAATGTCCTATCCCTGACAGAAAAAGAGCCAAATTAAAACATGGGGGAAGTGGTCTCAGACAAGTAGGATCAGCACCTTTGCACGGTTGAACCATGTGCACACTCCTGGACATCAGTGACATGTCAGGCCTACTTTCAGGAGACAAGAAAAACAAAGAGAGTTAATGCATAACTCAAGCATCAGAATGGTTTGTGGATACAATTTCCACTGTTCCCACCTGGAAGAATAACAATGTAATTATAAACAATGAGAAAAAGCACACTTCAATGTATCCCTGAGTGAAAGAAATCACTTGACTCCTCTTGTATCACTTAGCAGCATTTAAACACAATTGCAATTCACTGTGCACCAGGCGCACTTCTGTCAGTGGGCAGCAGGGGCCACTGTTTTAATGTCAGCCTCTGGCGTGGGGGGCATATGCATAGTCAATAATGTCTCCCCCCTTTGCATCCAATGCATCATGGGACACAGCGATCCAGCACTAAACAGATTTATCAAAAATTGTACAGTGATCTAAACTAAAATCTAAGCATTCAGCATTCATTCCAGTGAATGGTCCTTTGGGGCAAAAATGAAAACAAGCATACTCACACACACACCGTAATCTAAACCTGAATCGCACGGCAGCACCTTCGGGCTGTGGGCTCCACCATTTATCCCTTCGGGGAAAGGCCGACCCCTGCACAGAAGGTCCCTGAACTCCTGCTCTGTGCAGCGCGGAGATGACGGGTCGCCTGGTTGGTCTATAGGTTTGGAGCAACTCCGCCTCAGGGGAACTAGCCCTTTTTTAGCTGGGGGACGCGTAATGCCCCCGCCGTGATCCGATTTAGAAATGGATTAACGGTCTTAATCAAACGAGGGTCCCCTCCGGGGGACCTTCACCTTCCTGCATCAAAAATAGAACAAAAGCAACAAGTTCCGAAAAGGAGGACACCCCTCGGGGCCAGCTGCGATGATGCAGTCCAAGGCTCCGTTCAGTTACATGGGTATGCCCTTATAAGGATTGGCCTCCGGCCATGCCCGAGAGCGTTCGTGTGCTCGGGCAGCATTGCGTATGCAGATGAGCCATACGCAATGCCTCCTGGGTGTTGGCTATGTCGTGGACGAACAACATGGAACCGACAAAGACAACAACACAGAACACAGAAATTTTGAAGGAAAAGCGACACATTATTGGGCTGTCAGCTGACAAAGGCAGCAGGCAAACGAACTCTTGGTCACCATGATTTCAAGGGTGCGTGTCGGGGTCTAGATGGGGCTAAGAGCCACTGGAAAATTAGGCTCTGGTGCCGGTCCATCGTGAGACTGCTCCATGCCGAGGCTCCTTTCCCGTTAAAGGGGCAGGGGGTTGCACACCTCGACACAGGCAGAATTCTCCGAACCTATGGACTGACCACGGCACCGGCGTTGCTTGCAGGACTGACACAGGGCGGCTCCTCCACCGACCCCACACTCCGGACTGCTGCTTCCGCTGCCCGGTTTCTCCGTTCTGTTTGCAGAAATGACATAGGCCGGTCTCCCCATTGCACACGCTCGAGTTCGGACTGCCCCACGGGGCGGTCCCACAATAATGGTTGAAATAAAAGATTGGAATTTGGGACAAAAGGAAAATCCTTGATTGATAGGAAAATCTTTTTGACCGGGAGCCGCCTGTGGGTAGCTAGGCAGCTCACTCAAAACAAGAGAAGTGGCCGAGGCATGGGGCGGACTCTCCCTCGGTCCACTGACAACAAAGGGTTTTCCCCAAAATAGGAGTTGAAGGGGAATTGTGAGAAATAACTGGTGATCCGCTGGTCCCCCCTTGGCTCATCCCAAAAGCGGCCGGGACACAGCCTATCATATCGGCTGATCCTTTAAATCCAAGCCGCGGAGCGCAGCCGCGGGGTGGTTTCCCTTTGCGGCGGCTTCTGTAAAACGAGAAAAGGGGGGTTGCAGAAAAGGGGGGAGTGGGGATGGTGGTGGTAGGACACGAATTTGGCAGTCCTCCTTGTGCACTGCCATTTTACAGAGCCTGACCAACAGACAAAAGGTGTCCCGTCTCTGCAAAGTGGGCTTAGAGGAGACTGGCTGTGAAATTGGTGGCCGTTCTCAAATTTGGAAGGCTCAACTCAAGCGGGATTGCTTCACTACGCTCGAGGAGGCAGGTTCTGTTTCCGTCCATGTATGTTGTGCACATGGCGGTCGCTTTGTGCTCCCTCTCCCGGCGGTCGCTTTGTGCTCCCTCTCCCTTGCTCGTGACTACGTCACGCTGGCTCGCTTTTGTTGGTAGCGGCCTCTGGTGGTGGAACACGGGCATGGCAGCGTTTTCCTGCATATCACATTTCCATTTACAGCAGCAGTCAATGTTCCCTTAATTCCCATATGCATGCCGGACATTATGCAGATTAACAACAGCTGTGGTAATTCTGAGACAAAACCATATTCCTCTTTTCACCTGAAGAGAGTTTGCAGTCCAAAAGCTAGGGAGGTGTTTGTGTGTTCCACAGAGACGTGTCTCAGAGACTAAAACATTTTATACCGAAACTTGCCATGGCCTTAAAGTGAAGTGGCCAGGTCTTAAAGCTGAGGATTAACGGAGGGGGGGGGCAGGGTTGAGGCTCGCGTCTCCCCAACGCCCTTTCCTTCTTTACGGGTACTAACACTACCTTCCCCTCTTTTCTTTCAGGGGCATTGCCAGCGAGTCCTCTCTCTTTCCTCTCCTCCTCTCGTCCTCTTCCTCGAGGCGAGAAATTTTTGAAGGGTACACTTGTTTGTGATACCCGATGCTTTGTGTGCAAGGATAGAAACAAACATGGTGCTATTGAAACTCGCAAAGCACAGGGATGGCGACAGTTCCGAACTCCAGCTGCTAGTCGAGCCCTATAGCCTGGACTAGCGTGTCGCCTCTGTTGTGCAACGCTTGTGGGGGGGGGTGTTTGGAAGGGAATGTGGGCTGATCAGACGAGTCTTCTGCCGGGCACAGGCAGCGTGCTACCTATGGATCCGGGTCTCCTTCCGAGGCGGAGGGGCCCTCAGACTCGTACCCCCGGTCAGGCCCACCTTCCGTTTCCTTAACGGTGGCAACAAAATCTTCCTTACCGATCAAGGCACCGGTGAGTGCGGGAAGCGGAGAGCAGTTTTCATTGACGGTCAGTGCACCGATGGGTGTCGGGATGGGAGGGTGATGTTCTCCATGCTCATTCCCCCCTTTGACAACTACCCGACCAGAGGTCTGGGAAGTTGTCACATCTAAACAAGACATGAAAGAGCCTGCCAAGCCGCAGAATGGGAGGCTCTTGGGCTCGGTGCAAATCACCGGGCGCACAGGGGTTGGTTGCGGTGGAACAGGGCTCCCTTGCAGCGGAGGTGGGCTAGGGGGTTGCGCGTTGGTCGGTCCAGCAGGACGAAACACAGGATGCTGCCGGTGGGCCGGGGATGCGGGCTCCGGGTCCCCCTTCCATTCCTTCAGCTGCGAGACATGGAAGAACTTATGCCAGATCCTCCCCTTATGGCGGCTTGGAATTTCCAGCTTGTACACAGCCGGACTTATGCGTTCAATAATTTTGCATGGCCCCGCCCATTTTCCCATGAGCGCATGGGGCTTTTTGGAAAAATGGCGGTAGAGGACCTGTTGTCCTGGGAACCAGAGGCAGGGGCATCGGATCCATCCAAGCCTCTGATCCATGGCCATGGTGCTCTTACCGATAGCTCGCGCAACCTGCTGATGCACGACCGAGAGTTCCCTTTGGAGTTGGCGCATCCATTCATCCGTGACAGCACGGGTCTCCTGTTCCTGAGGGAGGTCCGTATCCATCCAAAATGCCTCCGGCAATTTCATACGGCGCCCCGTCATCACCATATGGGGGGTGTACCCATGAGATGCTATGGTACCCCTGATGACAATTAAAATAAGGGGCAGCTTCTCATCCCAATCTTTCCCTGTGGACTTCACTACTTTAGCCAGAGCCTCTTTTAGGGTCCTGTTTGTGCGCTCGACTGCTCCGGCAGCCTGTGGCCTGCCAGCAATATGGAACCTTTGTTCGATGCCAAGAGCCTTGCAGAGGTGCTGCGTTACTGCACCAGTGAAATGGGAGCCCAAATCCGAATCGATGACCTTTGGGATGCCCCACACAGAGAACACTCGGTTCAACAATAGCTTAGCAGTGGTCATGGCATCATTGGTTCTACATGGGAGCGCTTCCACCCATTCCGAAAAGGGGTCCACGATGGTCAGGCAAAACTTGTGGCCATAGCGAGTCTTAGGGAGGGGGCCGATGAAGTCTATTTGGATGCGGGCCCAGGGGCCTTCCACTCTCTGATGTTGGATGGGTGCTTTGGGGCCAGTGTGGTCCGCGTTCACGGTTGCACACGCCAGGCAGTTGTCTACCCATTGTGCAACATCATTCCGGACGCCGGGCCACCAACCCGTGTCGCGGACACGGGCGAGGGTTAACTCCTTCCCTCTGTGTCCCTGCTCATGCACGTATTGAATCAAGTCTCCCCTGACAGACACGGGGACGACCCAATGGCGATTATGTGAGGGGTCGATCGCCCAGACAACTCCTTCCAGCTCCTCTATTTTGTATCGTCCTGTAGGGTCCTTGCCCTTGGACAACAAGTCAAGCACGTCCGAATCATTTTTCTGCAGCCCTCCCAGGTCCATCATGACTGGCGGGAGGGGCGCGCGGTGGCGCTCCTCTGCATGTCGGCTGCGGGTAATGACAGCGAATACGGGCAAGCTCCCCTCAGAGACTGGCGGAGGTGGGGCATCTGATGGGAGATAGGGGAGGCCAGAATCTTGGTCCCTTATGGCCGCTTCCTTCGCTAGACAATCCGCAAGATTGTTCCAGTGGGCAGTTTCTGAACCAACCCTCTGGTGTCCTTTCACATGAGTGATCTGTGTGGGGGCCCTCCTGGAATGCAAGAGCCTCGCCACATCTCTCCAGAGAGGATGTTGTCTTTTCGATGCCAAGCCAGATAACGAGGTGGAATTGTACTCCTTCCCACCGTCCATCACTGCTGGTCAGATCTGTTGCTCATCCAAGCGTCTCTCTGTGTACCCCAAATGGTGACCTCGTTGGTACTGGGGCACATTGCAACATTCCAGAGCAGGCATCTGCTTTTGACCAGGGTGCAGTGGAAATTTCCATGGCAAGCAAGATACTTGATGGCAGGCATCCCAGTAAGGCCCCCACTGTGGGCAACCTCGGGGTGCAAGGCCTGCCATTGCAGTCCATAGCAACACACACCCCCACACACAGCAATGAGCCTCTGGCTCCCAAAGGCACAGATATTTATACATGTAAGCAACATATCATAAGCACAATACAGGCAATATGCAAATGGTCACATAGTAACAGTCCCCCCTTTCCTGACATTCTGGACCCTCCAGATATGTCAGGACAATAATCCATTGATCCTAGGTGAAAGCGTCCACGTCAATGGGTGGCCTGGTAGCAGGGCAGGCCAAGCGGGCAGAGGGGTGCATAGCAGTTCCAGTGTAAACAATCCATAAGTAGACTGGCTTGGTGTGGTCATGAACAAAGTCCAGAGTCCATGAGAAGTGAGTAGACGATGCAGGTACCTGAGAACATTGACGCAGGATGGTTGCCACCAAACAGGAGGAGGTCCTGGTTCCCACATGGCCCTGCTCTCTACAACTACTCGTTGGAGGAAGATTTTTATTAGAAAAATGTCCTATCCCTGACAGAAAAAGAGCCAAATTAAAACATGGGGGAAGTGGTCTCAGACAAGTAGGATCAGCACCTTTGCACGGTAGAACCATGTGCACACTCCTGGCCATCAGTGACATGTCAGGCCTACTTGCAGGAGACAAGAAAAACAAAGAGAGTTAATGCATAACTCAAGCATCAGAATGGCTTGTGGATACAATTTCCACTGTTCCCACCTGGAAGAATAACAATGTAATTATAAACAATGAGAAAAGGTACACTTCAATGTATCCCTGAGTGAGAGAAATCACTTGACTTCTCCTGTATCATTTAGCAGCATTTAAACACAATTGCAGTTCCCTGTGCACCATGTGCACTTCTGTCAATGAGCAGCAGGGGCCGCTGTTCTAATGTCAACCTTTTGCAAGGAAAAAAAGGGGGGGAACCCATGTATAGTCAATACGTCTCCCCCCTTTGCCTCCAATGCATCCTGGGACACAGCGATCCAGCACTAAACAGAGTTATTAAAAATTGTACATTGATCCAAACTAAAATCCACGCACTCCAGCATTCATTCCGGGGATGGTCTTCTGGGGCAAAAATGAAAACAAGCATACTCACACGCACACCGTAATCTAAACCTCAATTGCACGGCAGCTCCTTCGGGCTGTGGGCTCCACCACTTATCCCTTCGGGGAAAGGCCGACCCTGCACAGAAGGTCCCTGAACTCCTGCGCTGTGCGGTGCGGAGATGACGGGTCGCCTGGTTGGTCTATAGGTTCGGAACAATTCCGCCTCAGGGGAACTAACCCCTTTTTAGCTGGGGGACGCGCAATGCCCCCGCCGTGATCCGATTAGGAATGGATTAACGGTTTTAATCAAACGAGGGTCCCCTCCAGGGAACCTTCACCTTCCTGAGTCAAAAATAGAATGAAAGCAACAAGTTCCGCAAAGGAGGGCACCCCTCTGGGGCCGGCTGCGATGGTGCAGTCCAGGGCTCCGCTCAGTTACATGGGTATGCCCTTATAAGGATTGGCCTCCGGCCATGCCCGAGAGCGTTCGTGTGCTCGGGCAGCATTGCGTATGCAGATGAGCCATACGCAATGCCTCCTGGGTGTTGGCTATGTCGTGGACGAACAACATGGAACCGACAAAGACAACAACACAGAACACAGAAATTTTGAAGGAAAAGCGACACATTATTGGGCTGTCAGCTGACAAAGGCAGCAGGCAAACGAACTCTTGGTCACCATGATTTCAAGGGTGCGTGTCGGGGTCTAGATGGGGCTAAGAGCCACTGGAAAATTAGGCTCTGGTGCCGGTCCATCGTGAGACTGCTCCATGCCGAGGCTCCTTTCCCGTTAAAGGGGCAGGGGGTTGCACACCTCGACACAGGCAGAATTCTCCGAACCTATGGACTGACCACGGCACCGGCGTTGCTTGCAGGACTGACACAGGGCGGCTCCTCCACCGACCCCACACTCCGGACTGCTGCTTCCGCTGCCCGGTTTCTCCGTTCTGTTTGCAGAAATGACATAGGCCGGTCTCCCCATTGCACACGCTCGAGTTCGGACTGCCCCACGGGGCGGTCCCACAATAATGGTTGAAATAAAAGATTGGAATTTGGGACAAAAGGAAAATCCTTGATTGATAGGAAAATCTTTTTGACCGGGAGCCGCCTGTGGGTAGCTAGGCAGCTCACTCAAAACAAGAGAAGTGGCCGAGGCATGGGGCGGACTCTCCCTCGGTCCACTGACAACAAAGGGTTTTCCCCAAAATAGGAGTTGAAGGGGAATTGTGAGAAATAACTGGTGATCCGCTGGTCCCCCCTTGGCTCATCCCAAAAGCGGCCGGGACACAGCCTATCATATCGGCTGATCCTTTAAATCCAAGCCGCGGAGCGCAGCCGCGGGGTGGTTTCCCTTTGCGGCGGCTTCTGTAAAACGAGAAAAGGGGGGTTGCAGAAAAGGGGGGAGTGGGGATGGTGGTGGTAGGACACGAATTTGGCAGTCCTCCTTGTGCACTGCCATTTTACAGAGCCTGACCAACAGACAAAAGGTGTCCCGTCTCTGCAAAGTGGGCTTAGAGGAGACTGGCTGTGAAATTGGTGGCCGTTCTCAAATTTGGAAGGCTCAACTCAAGCGGGATTGCTTCACTACGCTCGAGGAGGCAGGTTCTGTTTCCGTCCATGTATGTTGTGCACATGGCGGTCGCTTTGTGCTCCCTCTCCCGGCGGTCGCTTTGTGCTCCCTCTCCCTTGCTCGTGACTACGTCACGCTGGCTCGCTTTTGTTGGTAGCGGCCTCTGGTGGTGGAACACGGGCATGGCAGCGTTTTCCTGCATATCACATTTCCATTTACAGCAGCAGTCAATGTTCCCTTAATTCCCATATGCATGCCGGACATTATGCAGATTAACAACAGCTGTGGTAATTCTGAGACAAAACCATATTCCTCTTTTCACCTGAAGAGAGTTTGCAGTCCAAAAGCTAGGGAGGTGTTTGTGTGTTCCACAGAGACGTGTCTCAGAGACTAAAACATTTTATACCGAAACTTGCCATGGCCTTAAAGTGAAGTGGCCAGGTCTTAAAGCTGAGGATTAACGGAGGGGGGGGGCAGGGTTGAGGCTCGCGGCTCCCCCAAGCCCCTTCCTTCTTTACCTTGAGGCTCGCGTCTCCCCAACGCCCTTTCCTTCTTTACGGGTACTAACACTACCTTCCCCTCTTTTCTTTCAGGGGCATTGCCAGCGAGTCCTCTCTCTTTCCTCTCCTCCTCTCGTCCTCTTCCTCGAGGCGAGAAATTTTTGAAGGGTACACTTGTTTGTGATACCCGATGCTTTGTGTGCAAGGATAGAAACAAACATGGTGCTATTGAAACTCGCAAAGCACAGGGATGGCGACAGTTCCGAACTCCAGCTGCTAGTCGAGCCCTATAGCCTGGACTAGCGTGTCGCCTCTGTTGTGCAACGCTTGTGGGGGGGGGTGTTTGGAAGGGAATGTGGGCTGATCAGACGAGTCTTCTGCCGGGCACAGGCAGCGTGCTACCTATGGATCCGGGTCTCCTTCCGAGGCGGAGGGGCCCTCAGACTCGTACCCCCGGTCAGGCCCACCTTCCGTTTCCTTAACGGTGGCAACAAAATCTTCCTTACCGATCAAGGCACCGGTGAGTGCGGGAAGCGGAGAGCAGTTTTCATTGACGGTCAGTGCACCGATGGGTGTCGGGATGGGAGTGTGATGTTCTCCATCCTCATTCCCCCCTTTGACAACTACCCGACCGGAGGTCGGGGAAGGTGTCACACCTAAATGAGACATTAACGAGCCAGCCAGGCCGCGGAATGGTAGGCTCCTGGGCTCGGTGCAAATCACTGAGCGCACGGGGGTCGTTTGCGCTGGAGCGGGGCTCCCTGGCAGTGGAGGTGGCCGAGGGGGCTGCGCGTTGGCCGTTCCAGCAGGACGAAACACAGGATGCCGCTGGTGGGCCGGGGACGTGGGCCCGGGGTCCCCCTTCCATTCCTTCAGTTGCGAGGCATGGAAGAACTTTTGCCAGATCCTCCCCTTATGGTGGCTTGGAATTTCAAGCTTGTAAACCGCTGGGCTGATGCGTTCGATAATTTTACAGGGCCCCGCCCATTTTCCCATAAGGGCGTGGGGCTTTTTGGAAAAATGACGGTAGAGGATCCGTTGTCCCGGGAGCCAGAGGCAGGGGCACCGGACCCATCCAAGCCTCCGATCCATGGCCATGGTGCTCTTACCAATGGCTCGGGCGACCTGCTGATGCACGACCGAAAGCTCCCTTTGGAGTTGGAGCATCCATTCATCCGTGACAGCATGGGTCTCTTGCTCCGGGGGGAGGTCCGTGTCCATCCAAAATGCCTCCGGCATCTTCATACGGCGCCCCGTCATTACCATATGGGGGGTGTACCCATGAGATGCTAGGGTGCCCCGGAGGACCATTAAAATAAGGGGCAACTTCTCATCCCAATCTTTCCCTGTGGACTTCACTACTTTAGCCAGAGCCCCTTTTAGGGTCCTGTTCGTGCGCTCGACAGCTCCGGCTGCCTGCGGCCTGCCAGCGATATGGAACCGCTGTTCAATGCCCAAAGACTTACAGAGGTGCTGCGTGACTGCACCAGTGAAATGGGAACCCAAATCCGAATCGATGACCTTCGGGATGCCCCACACAGAGAACACCCGATTCAATAGCAGCTTAGCAGTGATCAAGGCACCATTGGTCTTACATGGGAACGCCTCCACCCATTTCGAAAAGGGGTCCACGATGGTCAGGCAGAACTTGTGGCCATAGCGGGTCTTAGGGAGGGGACCGATGAAGTCTATTTGGATGCGGGCCCAGGGACCTTCCACTCTCTGATGTTGGATGGGCGCTTTGGGGGCAGTGGGGTCCGCATTCACGGTAGTGCACACCAAGCAGTTGTCTACCCATTGAGCGACATCATTCCGGACGCTGGGCCACCAACCCGTGTCACGGACACGGGCGAGGGTTAACTCTTTCACTCTGTGTCCCTGCTCGTGCACATACTGAATCAAGTCTCCCCTGACAGAAACGGGGACGACCCAATGGCGATTATGTGAGGGGTCGATCGCCCAGACAACTCCTTCCAGCTCCTCTATTTTGTATCGTCCTGTAGGGTCTTTGCCCTTGGACAACAGGTCAAGCACATCCAAATCATTTTTCTGCAGCCCTCCCAAATCCATCATGACAGGCGGGAGAGGCACGCGGTGGTGTTTGGCTGCGGGTAATGCCAGCAAACACGGGCAGGTTCCTGTCAGAGTCAGGCGGGGGTGGGGCATCTGATGGGAGAATGAGGAGGCTAGAATCTTGGTCCCTTATGGCGGCCTCCTTCGCTAGACAATCAGCAAAATTGTTCCAGTGGGCAGTTTCTGAACCAACCCTCTGGTGTCCTTTCACATGAGTGATTTGGGTGGGGGCCCTCCTGGAATGCAAGAGACTTGCCACATCTCTCCAGAGAGCGGAATGTGCGACAGGCTTGCCCTCCACATTTCTCCATTGCTGTTTCTCCCAGTGTTGGAGCCAAACTGTGGCAGCTTTGACAGTCCAATCCGAATCAGTATAGATGGCAAGTGGGCGATCTAGGGGCTCGAATGCCAGCACCGCTCTCAGCGCAGCGACCTCAGCCGCTTGGCTGGAGTGGGGGCAGACGGGGGCTTGTAGCCGGTGACCGTCCTGAACTCTCACAGCTCCGAATCCCGTACTGGGGTGGCCATTTGTATGGAAGCTGGACCCATCGCAGAACCAACATGTGAATCCCAACATTCTGGCTTCTTCGAGGGGGACACCCCATACAGCGGGCCAAGGCTGATGGTCTACCACGGGAATCGGGCATTCATGCTCTTCCCCAGTGACCAGAAGGCCATAGGGAGCTAGGGGTTCGTTAGTCTCCCTTTTGTACTCAACACCCTTGTTAATCAGTGCTAGCGTCCACTGAGCAATCCTAGCGTTTGACACTTGCCCATCCTGAATTTTCCCCGAGAGAATGTACTTCAGGGGTGTATGTGTTGTTTGCACCACAACTCTAGATCCTCCTATTATGAATTCCCAGTGTGACAGGGCCCACACGAGTGCAAGGCATGTCTTCTCGCATGGACTAAACTTTTGCTCTACAGAGGACAGCGTCCTGGAGGCATAGGCAATGACACGCTGTGTCCCGGTTTGGAACTGCGTTAGGGTGGCCCCAATGCCTATGTAAGATTGCGCCAATTGGATGTAGAATGGTTTGTCGGGATCTGGGTGTGCCAGGGCGGGTGCTGAGGCAAGACTCATTTTGAGCACGGCAAAAGCCTCCTGTTGCTCTAGTCCCCAGCTCCAAGGGGTCCCTTTCTTCAACAGGGCATAGAGCGGTCGCGCTTTGTCAGCGAACGCTTCTATAAAGTCCCTAGAGAAGTTGAACGTCTTTAACAAGGCTTGTAGGGATGCCACATCAGTCGGGGTGGGTAGGCGAGAGATCACTTCCATTCGCTGTGCGTCCGGGGCTCTGCCGTCAGGTCCTAAGGACAAACCTAGGTACTTGACGTGCGTTTGGACGAGCTGCGCCTTTTGGCAGCTGGCTTTGAAGCCAGCGTCCCTAATCAAAGCTAGAACTTCCCTAGTGATGTCAGCTACTTCCTCCGCAGTGGGGGCGTGTACAAGCACGTCATCAACGTAAGAGAGAACCTGCTTTCGCGACTCGGGTCTCAGGTGCTCCCACATCTGCACCACATGTGCGTGGCAGATGCTGGGGCTAGAGTGAAATCCCTGAGGAGTCCGTTTGAAAGCATACTGCTGCCCTCTAAACGTGAAGGCGAACTTGTACCAGCAAGACTGATGGAGCCTGATCGAGTGGAACGCATTAGCGAGATCAATCACACTGTAATAACGGGATCCTGCGGCAATGGCGGCCAGGATCTCGTTATACTTGGCCACAACTGGGGCTACCGCTGGTGTAACTTTATTCAAAGATCTAAAACCCACGGTCAATCTCCCCGTGACTCCATCCGCTTTCAGGACTGGCCATAGCGGAGAGTTGCAAACGGATTGCATTGGGGTAATGACGTCCCATTGCAAAAGTCCTTGGATGATTTTGGCAATACCTTCTTCAGCATCAGCTGGGTATTTATATTGCCGTTGCAGCTTTGGATCATCTCCTGTGATCAGCACGCATGCATTTTTGACAGTGCCACACTCAGCTTTGTCCTTCACCCAGACCTCGGGAAACTCTTTTTCCCATGGATCTATGACAATCGAGGCTATTGGTAGGGGAGCTTTCAAGGCAGCACAGCGCTGAACGGCATCGATCTGGGCTGGACCACCTGGGATCTGCCACAGAAAGCCATTGGCACGATCGATGGTCAGAGCGTGCTCCTTGAAAAAGGGTGCCCCTAGGATGCCGTCGTCCTCTCCCTGGTTTATGCAGGCCAATACCATAGTGGACAATGTTCCGATTGATAACGGAACATTTATCCACACCTCAGCGGTACGTTTGCCTCCTGCAAAACCAGAAAGGGAAACGGTGTTCTGGCTGGGCTGGCCAGTTTGGGCCAAATGGGGGTGTAGGACATTGGTGGCAGCACCTGTGTCAACAAGCAGACTAGCAGGGGTTTTATTCCCGGGAGCTCCGATCCCTGCCTTCACGGTGGGTCTTCCCCAATGATCTGGGCGTAGGTATGCTACCACACCCTGGGGAAGACGCCTGTGTCCCGGGCGTCCCTAGGCCTCCTGAGCGGGGCTACCCTGGAGCGGAGATGCCGCTGCAGGATAGACTTCCGCCACAGGGAAACGAGAGAAAGCATGTGAGGGTCCGTCCGTCATGGCAAGAGTTTGGAAGAGGTACGAATTGGGTTGCCCATCAAAGAGATTCATGTCGTACCCTCTTTCTCTCAGCTTCATCCATGCATGCCACCTCAGTGGGTCCAAACCGGGTGGTGGGGACTTGCCCATTTGTTCCTGCTGTGGTGCTCCCTGGAAAACAGGGGGAGCGGGCGCAGGAGGAAGAGGTGGGGGCGGAGGTGGTCCCTGGCTCATAGGTGGTGCATGGTGGTAGGAGGGAAGAGGCGGCAGCTGGTTGTAAGAGGGTTGCGGCGGAGGGGCGTACTCCATGGCGGGGTACATTCTCCCTGGTCCCCGTCCGGCTCCTCCTTTCCCTCTGCCGTAATGTCCCCGACCTCGTGTTCTCCTCCCCTGTGCATAGTTGGAGGATTTCCCTGCATTGCCGTCCTGGGAGCCATTAGAGGGAGGCTGGGTTCCGTTAGAGGAAGGTTGAGCGACATTAGAGGAAGGTTGGGCTCCATGATTGGCATAAGTCACCTCCAGTATGGAGGGATCGTCCTCTTTGTCCTTCCTTCTACTCATTTTGGGGGGCTTCAACTGACCAGCACCCCTGAGTGAGATTGAGATCCTTCGGATGCGATTTCGCAACTCCGCCCATGTCACTCTTTTTGGGTCCTCGATTTGCAGATACAACCGTGCTTGGGAGTTGAGTCCCATCAATACCGCCTCCCTAAAGGCGGGTACATTATAGTTAACGGGGGTGGCATTGTCGTTCACAACTCCAGCCACTACAGCTAGCAGCTGCTTCCGTGCCACATAGGCTTCTGGATCTTCGTACGGACCTTGCTTCTCCATATAGAAGAGCTCATTCAAGCTAATGTCAGGGTTCAAGTAGGCAATCACCTGAGTGATCCACGCATCCCTGCGGGCATTAGCCAGGTTCCCATTGGAAATGGCCGCATTTATATCGGCAAGGGTGGTTCCGGTGGCACACTTACGAGTGAGCATGGTGAGATCGTCACCTTCTAGTCCTGCATAGGAGGTAGTGGCCGTAGTGATCCAATGAGTAAAGTTTTTCTCGGTCAGTGGACCAAGCTCTTCCGCAACTGCTTTACACTCCTCCTGGCGCCATGGGCGATTCTCCACAACCAGGGGCGGCACTCTCGTTGGCGGAGGAAATTCCTCTACCAATAAGGATTTTCCGAGTTAAAAAGGCGCTGCCTTTTCCTCGCGGTTTATCCCGGAACCAAGGACGATGTGCCTCTTGCCGGCGACAGCGTGTGCTCGCTGCCCCAGGATAGTGCACACCACCCCAAATCTAGTCAGAAGACCAACTTCTGTCCAGATGTGTCTAGTTTTTTGGAATCAGAAGACCAACTTCCTTCCGGGTTCAACTAGAACCTCCAAGCTTTTCGGAGTTCGAAGAACAACTTTGCACCAGACTCAACTAGAACCTTCTAGCTTTTCGGAGTTCGAAGGCCAACTTCGCTCCAGGTTCAACTAGAACCTTCTAGCTTTTCGGAGTTCGAAGGCCAACTTCGCTCCAGGTTCAACTAGAACCTTCTAGCTTTTCGGAGTTCGAAGGCCAACTTCGCTCCAGGTTCAACTAGAACCTTCTAGCTTTTCGGAGTTCGAAGGCCAACTTCGCTCCAGGTTCAACTAGAACCTTCTAGCTTTTCGGAGTTCGAAGACCAACTTCCCCCCAGGTTCAACTAGAACCTAGGCTTCACAACGAAAGCTGGGGGGGGGGTTGGGGTCGTTTTAAAGAGACAGGGAATTTATATGTACCTGCGTGTATGTCGTGCTTATGCAACCAACAATAGATCGGAGTGCGGACCGAGGGATGCTCCTGGGGGCAGATGGAAAGGGGGCAGAAAATCCCTCCCAGATAGAGTTTTGCCACTAAAGGCCAATCGCGCAGACAGAAACCATTCACACTTCTCTACCTAGGGCTTTCAAACGACCAAATCGTTTCTCCACGTTTTGGGTCCGTCGGAACCGGGGTCAGGTACTGGTTCCGATGGGTCCAAAGGTCGCCTCACACGGGGCACCAAATCTGTTACCTGAACTGGACCGGAACCGGTTCTGGGAGCCCGGATTGACTCTGATGACAGAGGCGAGTGGTGCGTGAGTTCAAAACCCGTGTACAGA